>NW_006159803.1:808311-889276 GCF_000334495.1 Tupaia belangeri chinensis | reverse complement strand
GAGAAATCACCCCCCAGGGGGGATGGTCAGGCCGCAATCCCTTCTCCTCCATTCTCCTCTTGGGATCTTGGGCACACATGCACACGCGCCCGGCGTGAGTTTTAAGCCACCGGGTCTGGGACGCGAACCGCGGTCAACTACGTGGGAGTCCAGTGACATAGCCATTACGCTAACTGCTGGTCCCAGTTATGACCTTTTTTAATGCTCATCATAATGTTTTACCCAACTTCTCTCCAGAAAGGATGAACAAATTTCTACTGTCATTAGCACTGCATGAATGCTTGTGAAACCTGTTTAACTTTATTTATTGTTGCCAATTTGCTGTATGAAAATTAATTATTGAATTTGTTATAAGTTACTTTTATTTTTTACATGTATTACCTGTTACAATCTGCTTCCATTTTTCTATATGAGATTTTTATATACATTCTAGTTTGTGTTTTCAAATATATTAAAAATATTTACCTTATTTTCCATATATGTTTCAAATAGTTTCCCTATTCATGAGTTGTTTTGCTTCTATAACTTAGTTTCAGGTGTTTTACTGAAATACATACTATTTAAATATTGTTATAACCATCTACAATCATCTTTTTTGTTTTCAGCCTTTGGTTTTATGACTTAGAAAAATCCTCTTCATATTGAGATTATATATTGTATTCTAGTACTTTTAACCTAGGGTTTATTTGATGTTTCCCGAGTAGCTGTACTGCTGTCCCAACAGAAATGAATAAGTAATGGACTTGCTCCCTGACTCGAAACGCTATCTTGTCTCAACTACACTGTTCTATGTAGTATCTTCTGAAATATTTAACTTATGAAAGTTACCACTAGCAAGGTAAAAAGTCTTGAAGCAAAAGACACAGGAAAAGAGACAAAGATGTTTCCAACACAGAAAACTAGATGTAATGGCTAAAGATGCTGATGATGTTCAATGAGGGCCATGTTAGAAGTGTGAAATCTGCGAGAGTTTCTAACCTTATGGACTTCCTGCTGCAATGACATTGGGATGCTGCATGTGCCCTGTTTAATTACCCTTCAGGGGTTGCCAAAATTAAGTGAGTAAAGTATCTCCTGCAGAAGCTTGCTAAGATGGGGAGTCTCTAGTATCAGTGGAGAAAGTCTAATGAGTCAGCGTTTTCCCAAGTCCCAAAGGTAATTCTGGTGGTAATGAGTCATGCGTGTGGTTTGAGAAGTATTCTTTTGAATTAAAACACACACACGCACACACATACACACACACACACACATACACAACGTATAGAAGTACCCTGGGCAGCACACCATGGGAAATCAGAGAGAACTGCTGGGTACACAGCAGATTCCAAGATAGCAGAAGGTACTGAGTGCCTAAGAGAGGTTCTGACCTGGGTCCCCACATGCTGGTGTGTCGGATCACTTGTGTTTCAGTTTATTCATACTAATTACAGTAACAAAGTTTGCAAAGAATAAAGTTTAAAAAAAAAAGAAAGAACAGATTAAGAGACAATCATTTTGCTTTTTAATAGTCTTTAGCAGAAGAGAATGGATTGTTTTATCTAGAGCCAAAAAAAACCCAAAAAACCAAAAAACCTGAGCATTTGTGTATGTGTGGCAGTAAGAAGGAAAGACAAGACGTGATACACAAATACAGACTTTGTAGACATCAAATATCAATCGATCTGTGAAAAGCATGAGACACAGACATTTTCTTTTGGGAGCAAAGTGGACTGCTGAAGTGGCAGAGATTGAGGTCTCTACCTTACAGACTGGCTGATGAGTGAGCATGATGATATTCATAACCACTATGTTGTTTTTTCTTTCTCTGAGGACTGAATAATTTTGGACTTTTTGTTACTGTGACATAGATACATTACTAATATCATTTCTTGTTGTTCTTAATTATGCTACTCTCTTTATATTATTTGTTTTCATTGCTAAAACAATTTCCCTCAAATAAAAGGTAGTTGGAACACTCACAGAGGACAGCTCAGTGGGTAGAGACTGCAGAGGAGACGTGTGTTACAGATGCCTCTGAAAATAATTCAGGTAACTGAGGCCGGCTCTAAAAATTGGTAATCCAAGTATGATTATTTTTTCACATGAACTATTCAGGAGTGTGTTCTGAAGGAAGTAAATTACTATAGTTCTTACACTGTGATAATGTTCATGTCTAAAGTTAGCTTACTGCAGCAAAAGTTTAAAATGATAACAACAACGAAATGCATTAGGAACCCTTTTTCTTTGGAACTTAGAACGCAGTATGAAACTGTCAATAAACCCTGTGGTAAAATATGTTCTGCTTTTCTTTACGTATTACTTTTCTCGTCCAGGGTCATCTAACTAGTCAGCAGTTCTTTCTCATGGATATTAAACTAACTGATTGCTTTATAATGTCACACAATTTCGGCTAAGGTTTTTAGCTACTGTTCTGTGCCAAGAATGTTCATTGCTTCCTGGTCTGAAAAGCGGAATGCAGAACCATGAAACTATTGAATTGCAGTTCTGGCTGGGAGCGTGAATTCCTCTGTGGACTTCAGTTATGGTCTAACTCTTTGGATTTTACTTTTTTCTGGGGAAGCTTGACTGTGTAATTCTTCATTTCCATGGGGTCTGGTGAAGATGAATCAGAGTATATTTTGAAGGGGAAATCTGTGAAACATAAATTAGCTTATAGGAAATTTCAGAGCACATTTCTAGAGCTTTTTTTTTTTTTTCTTTTTTTTTTTTTCTGTTGGTTACTTGATGAATCGAGCTTCTGGGAGCTATAGGTTTGTTTTCTGGATGTTTGAAATACACTACCATGACAAGCATTGGATCACTACCAGTTTCATTTTGACACTTTGCAGTGGTCTCTGGTTCATGCAAGAGTGTCTAGGCTGTACTGGCCCTCAGCTTTGAATGTGTACACAGTTTTGGGTCACTCCAGGGAAGACCATGGCTTGCTTTCATGTGAGGCCTGCTTTAGAATAAATTTTGGCTGTTGTGTTCTGCTATATTTGCTGGTATGAAAAAATCAGACAAAACATAAAATTTAGATTTACTGTGTTTAGACATTAAGGCTCTCACATGATTGATAAAATTTTTATGGATGTTAAAGTAGTATAGTAATTGCTTCCCTGGTCACTGAAACATTTATGAGTAATTACAAACAACAGGTATATATCAATAACTAGCCAACATAAGGATCAGTTTTACATTGTTGAAAGAAACTTGTTCCTAAAATTACCGCATGGGAGATTATTAGGGGATGTATTTTGTAGTTCTACAGTGTGGCAGCATCAGGCTTAAGAGAATAGTCACCACCGATCCTGAAGTTAATATTTTGCTTAAAAGACAACAGCATATTCTGTATTTTTAATCTCTTTTCTGATTTTGAAGTCTTCAAGTATCAGTTTCTCTTACTGTTTGGGAATTGCATTATTAATGATATAGAGAAACATCTGAACACTGTACATGCCTCTTTGAACATAGCTGCAAATTTAAAAAAACCAGTAATTCACGTTCAAAAACTGATATCTAAGTGAAAAGAAGTTTCAGGTTTATGTATGTGAATTCTTTAATAGATTGATTTGCTTACCCCATAAACAAGTTCTCCTACCATCCCATTCCAGATTTTTGTGTCTGCATCCCTTGCTCCATATTTTCCATCAGGAACAATGGCAATTTTATACTTGATACCAATGTGTTTTGCAATTTCAGATGCCAAATCTACACAGTATCCTTCATACTTGTCATTTCCTTCAAACATTTCATGATTTTTCTTGTACATAACATATGGGGATTCCTACAATGAGAGAAATAAAACTGTAAAGGAGAAATTATATAATACATTCAAAAACTTTCATGCAAATGTCCGGTTTCAGAATTTGAACAAAAAGAGTATATTTAGTATTGGTACACATACTGGTTTTGTGTGGTGAGAAATCAATAATAAAACATGCTTAAGTAGGTACATATTATATATGCTTAGAAGTATATTAACTTACTTTACTTTGGATACTGAAAGCGAAATCTTTAAAATAATTTTCTAGAGAGTGTTTATTATATAACTAACGCTGTGACTAAGATAAGAAACAATGTCCATTAATAATTGTATAAAGAAGCCTAGTTAGCATCTTTGGCAATGAGATGAGTATTTATAAAATATTTCACAAAGTTAAAGACTATTTGGTAGTTAGCTTCATGTAGTAAAGCTGCATTCAGGGTCATAGGTCTCCATATTCTGTATCTGGTTAGGCTACATTCAACTGTGACTGCTTTTAGGAAAACAGCTGTTTCTTTTAAAAATTATTATTATTATTATTATTACTTAGTTTTTCTATAGGGCATGTGCACTCATCAGAGAAAAAGATAGTGAGAAAGAGAGAAAGTCAGCTTCCAGAGACCCCTAGATCCTTTGGCTTGACTCCTTCCTCACATCACTCTAACCCTAACCCTAACTCCATATTCTGTATCTGGTTAGGCTACATTCAACTGTGACTGCTTTTAGGAAAACAGCCGTATCTTTTAAAAATTATTATTATTATTATTATTATTTTATCTCTAGCATTTAGCAAGATATCTTTCTCAGAACAAGCACTTGCTACACAGTTATTCAAAGAAGAACTGAATAGTTGAAAGTCTCACATAGTTATTTGCATTAAATTTGCATTCCTAATGTCCAAAATTTTGGCTTTAAATAGGGTTTGTGCTCCACAAATTTTAATTCACTTTAATTAATATGTCCCTAATGGGAGATAATAATTTTCCTCCAGTTGTGATGAACACACACTTCAAGCGATATTTCCATTTAGTTTTCTAAGCAAATGAGACAGAAAATAGGATGAAGAATTACTACAAGATCCTTATACTGTAACATGAAAAAGTTTACTCATGGCTAATAATTATGGACAGTTTTCGTTAAACATACACACATGCACACACATTCACATACACAAGGATACACACACATCTGTAAACCAAGCCATTTGAAGGTGTGATCTAAAGAAACATGTTAGCCAAAAATACCTGATTTTATAAATGACACTGAGAGCCATCAACTAAAAGACAGATTTAGTGAACACGTAACATGAAAAAATCTGGTTATGCCTCCAGTCATTTTCAGACAAGGAGTGGTCCCTTTCACATTATTGAGATAATCTATTTTATAGTTTATAAAACTGTACTGCAACAGTCAATTAATAATCTCTCATAAGAAATCTTTCCATGTTCCCCAGCAAATTCGTAATAGGAGAAGATGAACTTGCTCTGGATTAGAAGGTAATTTATATTGCAAAACATAGGAGTCTGAACTAATTCTGATTTTGTTTTTAAGTACTTTGTAAATGTAGAAACTCCTAAAATTTAATAAAAATGTACATTATATAATAGTTTATTTTGTCATAGAGATGCTCTAAATAATTCTAAAGTGGGTAGTTATTCGGGATTGGCCTTTGCACTATTTTTATTTATTTTCTTTTAGGTTTTTGCCAGAGGATGTGTGTGCTCACTGGAAAGACAGACCGAGACAGTGAGAGGGAAAGTAAGAAATCATCTCCCAGGGAGGATGGCCACTCTCAATCCCTTCTCCTCCACTCTCTACCTGGGACTTTGGACATGCACACACATGTGCCTGGTGTGAGTTTCAAGCCACTAGATCTGACTCAAACTACAGTAGGACACATAGGAGTTGAGCACCTTAACCACTATTCCACCTGCTGGCCCCATCACTGTTTTCTTAAATTCCGCCTTAAGTGAACATAGCCAAGTAACCCAGAAGTCTTCCACTTCTTTGAATTTGATGATATTCTAACACTGGAACTGAGTAAAAGTAGTCCCTCCACTTATAAAATTAATTAATTAAAATTGTGTCTTCTTTAGAGAAAACTATTTATTAGCTTACAGAAAACATTGTGCAAATATAAAAAGGTTTTATAGATTATACATGTATTCAAGTGGTTATAAAAATGGGTGAGTTGTTGGAAAGCATTATTAATTTCTAAAATATGCTATAAAGTTATTATGAGCAAATACCTTCATTTCATTTTCTCCTAGTCTTTTTTTGCAGAGAGAGAGATTTTTGTTATAGGGCATGTGCTGTTACTGGAGAGTGAGAGAGATAAAGCGAGAAATCACTCCCCAGAAAGGAAGGCCACTTGCAATCCCTTCTCAATTCTCCTGGGATTTTGGGCACACATGCACACGTGCCTGGTGTGTTTCAAGCCTCTGGGTCCAGGACTTAAACCTTGTATCAGATACAAAACTAAGTACATTCATTGTGTCTTTTCATTTTATTTTTTATACTGATACCTTGAGGTAGGGTTTCCATTTTGCAGAAGGGACAATTTAGACTAAAGGATATTAAGCCAATTGTTCAATTTCACAGAGCAAGTAAGTGTCAGACGTGGGAGTTGAGCCTACATTTTGTAATGTTTCCTAATTATTAAAGCTATTATTATATTCATTACAGTATGCATGACTAATTGAGAGTTCTGATGATTAACAAGAGAGGGAATAAGATTAAAGAACTGCATCTGTGTATTTTTGGTAAACGAAGTTCTTTATATGCTCTCTTGAGTGCATAGTGCGGAGAAAACCTTTCCATTACTCCTCATGGTGTCTGGCACAGAGAAGGTGCTTAATAAATACAAAGATATCTTGGTCTATCAGTGCTTACTAATTAGGAATATCATTGCAAAATAATTGTACTAGAATGTTTCAGTTATTCAGAAGGAAGGTAAATATTAAGAGGTGCTAAGGGAATCTCTTCCAAATAAAGCAAATGTTTACATGAGTAAACTATTAATTTGATTCTTTTTCTTTTTTTTTTCAATTTTCCTTTTGGGCATCAGGGGTCCAGCAGGTCTTTGTTTCCTGTCGAGAGGACCAAAAAGGCTAGAGAAACCTTCAGCTTACTGAGAAGCTGATTAGGAGTGTAGCTAGACTGCCCAAGCAGAGGTATAAACAATTACTGAGATGAAGGATGAGCGAAGCATGCAGTGTAGGAGAAATAAGGTGAGAATACTAAGGGAGGTGGGAACAATAGAGGGAGAGAAAACCTAGGCTCTTCTGGAACAAAGGTTTTCACGGTTGCTTACCTGTTACCCCCCCGCCCCCTTTTTTTTTTGCCACAGAGGACTTGGGCTGACTAGAGAATGACAGAGAGAATGTGTGAAATCACCCCCCAGGGGGGATGAGCACACCATATCGTCCCTTCTCCTTTCTCCTCTTGGGATTTTGGGCAGATGTGTACATGTGCCTGGCATGTTTTCCAAGCCATTGAGTGTGGGACTCAAACTGCACAGTCAGTCATCTGGGATCCACTCATCTTAACCACCAGTCATGGATGGTCCCTTTATCCAATTTTTAAAAATGTGTCTCATTTTGCCTTTATTTATTTATTCATGTCAAATCCAAATGAGTAGCAAATCTTTAACATTCTCTCAGCCCCATCCCCAATCTGACAAGGTGTCTGCAAATAGCTCTTCAAACATTGCATACAGAGAAGATTTAATACAAAGTTTTGGGGCTACTATGGCTGAAGAAAATACTAAATCTTTTCAATCTGATAAAACATGAATTTTAATAAACCAATAAGGAGACTTGAGGGGCATTTTTGCAAAGCAGGCTTAAGAAATCCGAAGTGTTTAATATTGACTAAAAATGGATCAGAGGAGAATATAACCTGTTACTTCTGCCTTACATGTGTTACCTCCCATCTTCATTCCTAACTGCTGTGCACTCTGAGACAATGATTTCTTAAAGGTTTTAAAGTGCATTTCCTATTTGTGATTATGAGTTTATTAAGACCATTTCCATAATAGATGGTGTTCTACATCTGCTTTGCTATTTCAGGAAAGAAAACAATTTCTGTCTAAAGATTCTACGTTAGGGCTTATTTACGAAAATGTTTGTGTAAATAAGTGAAGATGATTTTCAATCAGTAAGTATAATTTTTTCCTACCAAGGAAAATTTTTTGGATTATTTGTATGTGGCAAAAACAGAACTGTTGAAATAAGGTACTTACTAGAAAAGCCTCAAGATTTTCCAAACATCACACATATAATCATTACAGTTTCTATTAAAAACAATTAAAATACAAAATCAGCATTATCAGTGAATGTTGTTTTCCATGTGAATATTTGCTTTTCTTCAAAGAATCGTAATGAATGTTGATAATCTATCCTAAAAGTGGAATTCTCTAAAGTGGAAATTAAGATGTTATTATTCAATTAAAAATGCATAAACGTAATAGCTGCATAATATTAAGTTTAGCTAAAATAATTTGTTTAAAAACTGATTGAGTTATAAGTCCTTTGGCTGGACAAATATAGGAGGGGGAATTAATATTTGTTCCAAGGGGGGGAAATTGTGTGTGTATATATGTATGAACACAAATTATATATTAATACACACCTATATGTCACTATACATGTACATATATATGTATAGTGCACCTACAAAATTTTATATAGAGAAGATAAAATATTGAACACCTTGAACATCTTATAAAAACTGTAAAACACAACTTTTGAAAAGATCAAGTGTGCTAAGTAAAATTGCTTTCAGGTTTCTAACCTTATTCTTGCTTTTTTTTGGTAACATCATTCTAATACTATAGTAAATATATTTGATTATATGGAAAAATTTCCTAAAGAATCGTTACGTTCATGAGATGGTGAGAAATATCTTCTTAGTTGAGCAGTGCATTATAAACATCATTTGACTTCACTAGCACAGCTTTGAGGGAAAAAAAAGGACTTTGGTCAAATATCTTTACACATGTTTTTCTTTTCCAGAGTTCAATAGCAATAGTTAGTGTTGAGATTACAGAGAAAAAACCAACCTTCTCCCCCCTGAGCAGATCTTCTTTAAACTGTCCTTTCCTCAATGGTTGTATTTTCAGAAACCACATGACCCAGATTGGCTTCCTTAGGTTGTTTACAGAAATCATTACTTTGAATGCAAAAACTTAATTAGTATTATCACTGTGAATTTTACAGATTTAAAAAAGTTTTAGTCAGTAAAACTTAAAGATAAAAAATATTGTCAACTTTATTTTCTATTTTGATTTACCTGTGCTGCATTAAGTATGGCTATATTTAAGTGAAATCGATTCATTATTAAATATCACATTATAGGTATACGACACTGTTATAAGAAAAATCTCAACAATATATAATGTGCTAACCACATTTTATTTAAAAATGGTAGTTGATATAATTATTATGTTTCTTGTCTGCTTTTTCTCACTAGAATACAAGTTCCATTGAGTTCTGGATTTTTGTCTGTTTTGTTCTCTTGACATACCCCCAGGGCCTAGCACATAGCAGACGCTCAATAAATATTTATGAATGAATAACTGAATTTCTCAATCAATTTTATTTATCAATAGCATATATCATTACAGTGTATCGACATATAAATACCAACATACACAAAGGAAAGACAAATGGAAGAACAGCAACACTGTATCCGTTTCAATCAAAATGGATGAATTCCAGTTCTCACTCTCATCCTTGTCTGAACCTAGATAACTGTATTGTACACATTACAGTATTTGCCCCATCCACTTGTGTTGGCATTTTTCAATTGAATTTGGTGGCTAAATGCACATGCAGGTACCAATATCATTCATCTATAAGGAATCAGATTTTTTGTTTTTCAAAATGAATGAGGTGGTGGTGATGTCCTAGACCCTAGGCTATCGTTTTCAACAAAAGCAAATACAAAGAACACTTTTGGGAAAAGGATTTTAGCATTTCTTTTTGAACTACTCAATGATTATGCAGTCGCAAATACCAGGGGTATTATTTATATGACAATTGCATTTTTATACAAAAAGACAAACACTAGTATTACACTATTTTGCAAAAATAGTAATGCTATCACTGTCAAACAACAGACAACTTTACAGAATATTCTTTATATATGTAGGAAACAGATGGATTTTTTTTCAGTCACCTTTCCTTAGTTTTTGATAGCATGCTTCCTGAAAACCAGTCATGCTTGCAAAATTAATTCAGTATTTTGGTTTTCAAAATTACGTGTCCAGCCCCTTTAATAAGAGGGGTGGGACGGAGGTTCTTTACATTACACCTATAATGCACATTATAACACTTAATTTCATACAAACAGGCAAAATTTCAAAAAGAAAAGTTAAAGAAAACAATCATATATGTTGAGAAAACAAGCGCACAATTCAAATATTTACTTTTAGCAACTCTACCCTTAGAAATAGGAGTAACATAATTCCATCATTTACGTACAATGACCTCATTTCAAGATCTGGGAATTGATATACTGGGATTACTAAGTGATATTTTTTCAGCATGTATTTATTTTCTTGAGAGAGATGAAGATTAGTTCTTCTTTTGTTCTAGTATCTCAGAAAAGTCACAGAACTTAAAAAAAAAAAAATTGTTTCTGGTAGTCCAGAGTTGGTCATCCAAGAATCCCACATGAAAAATAAGTTTAAATTTACTACACTGGAGCACAAGACGAGCCTTAGTTAGGAAGGGTCGAACAGCGTGGAACTCTTTTCTTTCTTGATCAATTTCTTAAAATAGGATTCTTCATCAGAGGCTGAAAAGAGGAGGACTGTACTGAAGTATGACTTTCCATTACTGTGTCTTTTTTAGGAAAAGAAATATATATATATATTGCTTTTCAAGTCCCATGCAAATTACACAATTAAGTTAAAAGGTTTACACAAAAACTGCTGTTGGTCAGTTTGCATTCTAAGATCATAAACTTTAGATCAAGGCTTGTCAGATTACATTCAAGTGCTAACTGATGATGGAATACAGATAAAGCTAATCACAATATAGGAAAGCTTCCCTCTGGCATTTTCTTGCTTCCACCTCAATGTCAGTTTTGGCAACAACTCGACATTAAGCTAAAAAACCTAAAACTAAAATTACGTAAACTAAAAGGTAAATCACACAAAAGACTTCCATTTTATTTCGAGTAAGGGCTTCCATAAATAATTAAACATGTTTTGCCTAAAGAGACGGTGCGCTGAGGATATAGAACTTTAAATTAGATAGAAAAGGTCACCGATTGTTGCTCTCCTTTGACTAGCGTTGACTGTAAAGGGCATGTTTGACTTTAGAAGAGAAAAATATATAAGCTATTCTATTATTTAAAAGGCAATTTAATGGGAATCTTTTTGAAAAAGCAGCCTTAAAATTTAGTGTATTTTTAAATTTTATAACGTGACCAAATGATGCAATCATATTTTCTTTATTTCTAGAAATTCAATAAATTGTATATTTCTCACTGGTCAATGAGAAAAATAATCGGTGCAAGAAAAAAGTGCTTTCACATTAAAAAATAAATGTAAAACAAAATTAATGTCTAAAGCATTTAGTTGTCTTGAACATGCTCATTGAAATAGTCACATTCACATCTCTGCTATTAAAAACAGACAGTCCAAATTATTATCTGATGTTTAAACTACCTGAAAACTATAATTTTGAACACTATTAACTGTCATTACAGTGATGCTTTTAAAAACATAGTAAAAATAATAATATGGTGTTTGCTACTGGATTTTTAAAGTGATTGTTGACCTTTTTCATGTTCACTCTTCTGTGTTTTGGCTTCTTAGCATTTCATACATTTTCAACTAGAATTTGACAGTCTCGATTTTTTTTTTTTAACATCTGAGCATTTTCCCGAGAATGACAATGCAACAAAACATAATACACAAAAAAAAATACTGAATGTACTCAAAGCTCAGGACAAACCTATTGAAAGCCTCAGTAAATGTTTGTGGATCAGAACACCCATGTCACCACTATGAGTCAGCTTTTACCCTCCCTGTTCACCATAATTGGAGAGTTAAAATTGCCTGTGGACAAATCGAAACACCATAAAGCATAGGCCAAAACTTACCATAATTGTGGTTACAACCACTGTTCTGTTCTCAATGGCTGCCGTGTCATTGCCAAGAGTGGGTACGTCTTGAATCAAGACTAATTTATCCATATCATTCCAGTATCCAACCTGCCAAATAAAACAAGTCCTTGAAAAACACATTTGAGAAGAGTCTTCTCTAGTTCTTCTTGGAACATGAAGGGTATAAGTAAGCAAGCAAAGAAAATGTAAAAAGCGAAGAAGGGCCCGCCTGTGGCAAGGAGATTGAGGCAGCTGGCTCTACACAGTCAACTGTGCAGCTGGAGTCCTAGACCTGGTGCCTTGAAAACACACCGGGCACATGGACATGCATACCTAAGATCACAAAAGGAAGGAGAGATGGAGGGGAACGGGGGTGGGTTCTTTCTCACTTTTTTTCTCTTTCTTTTTGTGTTTCTCACTCTGGCAAGCACATATCCACTGGCAAATCCAATAAATACAATCTAAAATGCAAATAAAAGTTTAAAGAAAGGATTTGGAAGTTTGCTATACTGATGATATGTTTTCCTGGTGTTCAGGATACTGCTTTATTACATATACAGTGACTTTTACAACCATGGAGTAGCCAAGATTTTGAGAAAGAGTGATTCTAAAAGGAGTTTGGATACAGATGCAAAATCATTTTGTGTCGGTACTCTCGAAAACTTATTTGTGTGACCTCTTCAATAAAGTTCCAGATTGTGTGGTAAAGGGAACAGCCAGATTTATAAAGGGCATATGTATAGAATATTGTCAAACAAAAGGAACTTGGGTATTTTTTAAGCAATATAGAAATAATTTTCAGCTTGGTATAACTTAGCTGCTTGGTAACACTGTTTCTGAAATGCTAACGACATCAAAAGTGAATATTAACCAAGTTTTCACTTACAAAAATTACATTTAATGTTGTATTTTTTAATTAAATTTTTTCTTTTTTTAATTATGATTTCTGGCTTATATGTATATTTGATGTTTATCTCTGTAGGTAGTTTATTTTTATTTTTTTAATTAAAAAACATTTTTATACATTCAATCACATTATTTAGCTTATAAAGTGAACATTTCAATATGTGAACATTTCTCCCCAGTCCAGTTGGTCAAAATATCTTCAACAGATAACACCACACCTCCCTGTCCTGTCAATGCTCTGCCTCCGCATCCCTCCTCCCAATTCCTTCCCCAGGCCCCACTCCTCCACACACACCACATCTGGCATTCACACCCATCTCTTGTCTTTGTACATCCTTTAGTCAAGCCAGTCTATGAAGGAGAGACATTGTATGTCCCCACTTAATATATACAGAGTGTCCACACTCTATAACTGAAACTGATTGACTAAAGGTAGTTTTTTTTAAATGATTTTAAAAGCAAGCATACAGTCTATAATAATCAAATCAAGATATATACATATTCATCTTCTTTAACACTGAACATTCCATTATGTTGTGCACATTTGATATAGTTCCACTAGAGTTTTTTGAAATATGTATTACATTGTCCATATTTTTTATTATGCTCTGGTAAACTATCTCATAGTCTCTTCCCCTTATTCAAGTGAAACAAACACTTTTCAATAGAACCACTTAATCAATTAGTTAAATAATTTGAAATGCAGTAGACTACAGTAGGATCTTAATGGAAATTTAGGATTCTTTGATTCATGCAAACCACTAAGTAATAGCAGCTAGTATCATATATTAAGTGCTTGCTCTGAGCAGACACAGTACTCAATGCTACATAAAAGATATATACATATTTTTAAAAGTTTATTTTTTAAATTTTTTAATGCACCATAGAGAAAGAGAGAGAGAGAGAGAGAGAGAGAGAGAGAGAGAGAGAGAGAGAGAGAGAGAGAGAGAGAGAGAGAGAGAGAGAGAGAGAGAGAGAGAGAGAGAGAGAGAGAAAGTGAGAAAGCAAGCTGCCAGGTCTGGGACTCGAACTGCGGTTGGCCATGTGGGAGTCTAGCACCTTAACCACTTGCTTGCCTCAAAGATGCATCTTAAAGGTAATTCATACAGCAAGTGTACAAGTAGGTGCTATTATTATCCACATATTAGAGATGACTCCGTTTTAGAAGGTTAAATAAATTACGCAAAGTTATACTCTAAGTGGCAGCTCAGTTCTGTATGACAGAAAAATCAATATATTTTGCTATGTTATACAGTTTACCAAAATGGATATTAACTTAATGTTTGCCAAATTTCTTTCTTAAAATTAAAAAAAATCATTATTTTCATTTTATTTATTATTATTATTTTTTAATTTGACCAGAGAGAGAGAAAGAGAAGGAAAGTAAGAAAGCAGGCTACCAGGTCTGGGACTAGAATAGCGGTCAGCCATGTGGGAGTCCAGCAACTTAACCACCATGTCACCAGCCAGCCCCTCTTTCTTGAATTTCTTAATGCAGTTGATAAAACTCATGTCACCAGGACCAGGGAGTGGTTCAGTGTTGGCGCAAATGAATCCATATGGGAAAGGTTGGGGGTTTGTGCCCTGTGACCTCCCTGAGCATGCTGGGTACATGCACACACATGCTCGTGCTCTAAGCTGACTGAGGCTGGTGGACCACAGTGTGGCGACTCTGTCGGAGGTGGCCCTCTTTCTCTTTTTGTCTCTCACGGGAGAAAAAAATAAATGATAAATAAGAGAAAGGGCCACCACGTTATTCACAAGTACTGTGTATATAATTCTACAGCAGAATAGACAGGGAGAATGAATCATTATTAACATGGCTTGCTATATTTCGTCTGATCCAAAGCTATAGAATATATGAAAAGTCAGCCATTATTTTCAATTGTTCATGTGAATCCATTTCTAGCTGACATTTATTTAGTACTTTTATGACAAATTTAGCTTAAAACAAGGATATATCTGAGACCTATTCTTCCCTTAATTCCTGCATGTACTTAATTTAAAAAGTCAGTTGTTTGCTGTTACATTTGTTTTTTTTAGAGGTTTTTGCTATAGGGTGTGTGTGCTTGCCAGAAAGATAGAGACAGACAGAGAGACATAAAGTGAGAAATCACCTTCCCAGGGGGAATGGCCAGGCCACAATCCCTTCTCCTCCATTCTCCTCTCGAGATCTTGGGCACGCACACACATGTGCCTGACGTGAGTTTAAGTCACCGGTTCCAGGACTCAAACCATGGTCAACTACATGGGAGACCAGTGACATAGCCATTATGCCAACTGCTGGTCCCTCCTGTTACTTTTTTGCACACAACAGATTTATAACATGAAACAGAATTTTATACTTTAGCACTGTATTGACAGGCAACTGGTCTGCAGATCTCAGTCACCATTTGCAGGAAAGACAATTTTCTTTATTGAGTTCACAGCAAAATAAAACCACAGATACAGGTCACATTCTGATGAGTCCCTAGATACTGGTAAAACTTTGACATTTTGTATTTAAAAACTAACTTGTGAGTTCCCAACTTTCCCTATCTCTGAAAAATAAATGATCTAGAAGTACTGGCAAATTAAAAAATAAGAGAAATCTATCTTGCTTTATACCTACAAGAAATTCTGGTGAAAAAAAGAAAGCCACACTTTGTGATATGGGATCCATCAACAGTAGACTGCAGGTAAGCCATGGGAAGTAAGATAGCAGCGTCAGTTTCTAAGGAAAGGAATCCCAAAGTCTGGACCTAGAACATCAATGAGATCGAGTTTCTCTCTCTAGTTCTTCATAACCGTTTATAGTTCATCAAGAACTTTCCTCAGACTTGACCTCATTTAGACAGACAGGGAAACGGGTATTTATCCTAGAGACAAATGAAGAAAGTGGTTGAAAAGTAGTTTTGTAAAACTAGAGCAAAAATACGGGAGCATTAAAATCATTAAACTGACAAAGGATGTCATAAAATAATGCTTATCTTCTTTGGATCCCTAAAGGTGATTTGCATATAAATATTAGGTTGTCAGAAAAGTTATGATGTATTTTTCTATGTTTTTCTATGTAAGAATAAGTCAAGACGTTCCAGACAACCCAGTGTAACTATAATAAGTAAGCAACTGTCAGTATTTACGTAGGCCTAGTACATAGGGATTGAGCACTGTCAGGAGCCCTGTTGTACTCAGGTTGGTTCCTTGGAGAGTCACTTTGACCAGACCTGTCCTGAAAAATCTGATTTCATTTCCTTACCCATCCTAAATGGAACCCTTAAAGGCCCTTGCACTGATAATGCTTCATTTAAGTCAAGGGAGTGAGCCTTTGAACTATGGGAATTTTGGTTTCCGCTCTAGCTGCACCTCTTTCTAGAATATCTCTGGGCAGGTTACTTAGTTCCTCTGAGACTTACTTTTCTCTTCCATAAAATGAGAAAAAAAAATACCCTTTTTTCCTTTTGTCACCAAGATTAAATATAAAAATGCACATCAATTTTCCATTATAGGACCTGACCCATACCCTGCTCTTGATACGTGATATTTTTACAATTAAGAATTCCTGAAAGCATACAAGTATAGCCTTGGTGCATTCTCTCTGGAGCCCTGGGGTGGCCAGAATGATAAGATTCCACCACCCTTGGGAGCTGGGACTTCAGAACGAGCTCTGTGGAGTCTGCCTAATGAGACCCTCAATCAGTTTCCCTGCTGCAGAAGTCAGACAAACGGATAGGCTGACTCTCTGATCTATTTCAAAGATAGCTCCCTCGCTGGCAAGCGTTCAATTTACAAGAACCATTGCTCACTTCTCAGACATATTGCCTAGTCTCCCCAGCACAGTGTTTCTCATGGTAGCTCATTTTTAAGTTTAATATTCCTGACAGAATGCCCAAGTTGATCGTTGGCACGGAAAAACGAAGATAGATGAGTCTACACCATTTTACACTTCATATTTCTTTTAAGAGGTTTGGATGAATGTCAGCTGGGTGTGAAGATGAGCTGTTCATCACTCTCCTGACTTACTTTTAAACTTTCTCCTCAAAAAATAATAATAAAAAAACCTTAATTTTTGTTACCATAATGGTTCAATAGACTGTGAAAGGATTCAGTACTCTTAAGTAGCCCACTTTATATTCCTGCTAGTGACCACCAGCTTCCTTTTTCCACGATTCTCTCTTTTATAGAAAACCGTTTGGTTTTCTGTACTCACTATTTTATAAAATATGGAACTGTCTTTTGCATTTAAAAAATGCTTCTGTGTGTAGGTGGCTAATTTTGCAAGATCTGGTATGTGGTAGGATAGTAGGCCTGCCTTATCTCTGCCCACCCATTTGCCAATATGTTCAGGGGTCTGTGGAGTATTCTGTCTGCTTAGACTGACTTTTTTCTCCTAAAGAATTATTGTTTTAAAAAATTATATTCGTTATTTATTTATTTTTTTTAAATTGGACCCGAGAGAGACAGAGAAAATGAGAAAGCAAGCTGCCAGATCTTAGACTTGAACCATGGCAGCCATGTGGGAGTCCACTGCTTTAACCACGATGTCACCTGCCAGCCCTAGAATGACCTTTTCTTTCATGTTGCTGACTGTGTGTTAGAGTGGGTGAAGCGGGTGTTTGCAAGGAATCTCCTGAACATGTCCTGGAAGTGTGTTGTGCTCCCTTGCTTTAGGTGGTAGCCTTAGAGGAGTCCACCATGGCAATGCAGCTGGATTCCTCGCTGCCATTCATCTCTTGCCATTCCCAATCTATAATAGATCAGATGGGCATCAGCCTGGCACGTATTGCTGACAGCCTGCTTGCAGGGAGATGCCACTAAGCGGCTGGGAACCTGGAGATGGTTTTCATGGCAGTTTCAAGTTTCTCCTCACACAGATATAGCACACACCATATGATAGTCAGAAGGAAAACACAGCTTGGAGGGCTGTTGCCATTTTTAATTTATGACCTTAACTGGCCTGCCTTTCCTCAGGTTATTGCCCCCTTCCTTTTTTGCTTATCTAAATTCTAATTTCATGGCTAACTTTCAATCTCACCGCCTTCATGCAGTCTTCCTTCATTTGTTTTCCTCCAGCTGGAAATGATAGCTTCCATTTTATTTTATTTTATTTTAAATTTTTTATTATTTTGTTTTAGTTGAATTTGTGAGAAAGAGAGAAGGAGAAAACACTCCCAAACAGGGTATGGTCATGCTAGGTCTCTTCTCATTTCTTCGTCCTATTAGGATTTTATTGCATGCCTATGTTTTTCAAGCTCCAGGGCTGGAATTTGATCCTTAGTTCACCATATAGGATTTGGCTCCTTTAACCACTAGGCCATGGGCCTTGCCCAACCTCTCTCCCTTAAGAAATTCTACATGACTTCTCTTTGACTGTCATATTTACTACAGCCTACCCCACTAGAAAATTAACTCTTGTAGGGCAGTGTCTACACAGGTGGCTTCATGATACAAAAGGTTCTGGAACCAAATATCTGAATTAAAAACTTAATTTTATCACAGGCTTTAGAAAAATAACCATAACTTATTGGACCAGAATTTTCTTTGATAAAAGAAAAATAATATGCGAATTACAGGTTTGTGTGAGGATTAAGTTATGTGAAGCAGCAAGTCTAGTGCTTTAGACAGAGCAGGCATTTCACAAATACTAATCTTAATAATCTCTGCCATTTGCATTCTCTTTTGCTCATTTGAATTTGTCTACTTGCCTACATCAAGGACATCCAGTCTGTTCTAAGTGTGCCCACCCATTAGAAGTAGTTCTCTTTATCGTCTCTCTAATGATTTAATACATGGCTCTGTGAAGGTGCTTATGTCACTTTACTGCACTGTATTCTTTTTTTGAAGAGTAAATTTTGTTTTGTGAAAAAAAAATTTTTTTTTTTGCTAAGTTCTTTTCTCCTTGCCTTTGACCCCTCCCCCCCCCAAAAAAAAACATGGCTTCCTTTTAGATTAAGAATATGTTTGTATAAATTAGTTTGTCTTGGTTTTGGCACATCATTACATATCAATTATATGACAAAAGAATTTATCTCACTACAGCTGATCAAGACAGTACTATTTGTAAGTGCATAAAAAAAAAGAAAATGTAGAATGTTTAGCTATCTTTCTCTTTATGGATGTCAACAGCAAATTAAAAAAAAAAGAGAGAGAGAGATATTTTTTCTTGCCCTTTATTCAGTTTGATTGGAGCTCACCTTTCTAGGTCCTGTGCTCTTTAGCTCAAACACATCCATTGTGTAATTGACTCTACGTCCATAGTGGTCAAACTGAACATTCCCTGTCAGTCCTTGAATTCGAACCTATGAGTGAAAAAGAAAATCCACACATATCACACGTATGTTCATTTGCCACTTCACTTATAGAAATCCTATCTTCACCTGCTTGGCTTATGACCCCCATGGGGTTGTGAAACTATAGCCAATTCACTAAATGCCATTGAGTACCTGAGTTACTGGGATAAAACCTCAAAAAGAAATACCAGAGTTGCATAAGAAATTCTGCTGTATACCTGGAAGATGAATATGCTTTTTCTTCTATTATATTATTGTTTTTATTTTAAGTAACAAAATGTTTCCTTAATACTAAAGTACTTTTTATCAGATTAAAATATAGCTTGCTTATAGTTACTTTTTAGTCCTATCTTTCTATCTACATATTGGATTATATAGCCCGATTCCCATGCCAGACCATACCTACTCCTTGCCAATATTGAAATTAAGATAAAGAAACTGAAAAATAGCCAGCTGCATTGACAAATGCCTGTAGTCCTAGCTGCTGGAAAGACCAAAGCAGAGAAAGGGGAGTTGGGGGCCACCATGAGCCACATATGAGACCCTGTCTGAAAGAGTCAGGCAAGACGGTGTGCACAGGCAGATCAACTACTCAAGAGGCTGAGGCAGGATTGTGATAGAGTGAGGCACTGTCTTGAAAAATAAAGAAGGTAAAAAATAGAAATACAGTTTTTAAAATATTTTTCATTCACTTTTACTTAAGTTTTGAACTCACGGCATTTCTGAACAATGAATTATTTGAAAAAGAGTGTTAGTAGAAAACACTCCAACTGATTATCGAATCCAAGGTTACAAGACATTTAAAGAGCCACTGAGGTGGTGGTGAATTGTGTTTACTAGATATTTCTGATTCTTCCACGTTGCGGGCCTGAGGTAGGCTGGTATTTCTTGAACTCCTTTGGTTAGGTAGGTCTGTGTGATTCTGATATATAAGTTGTGAACAGATGAGATGAATGTCATTACTGCACTGCAGCATTTAAATACATATTCAAAAACTCCTTACAATAACCGGTGTCCCATTGCAGCACTCAAATGAACCTGATCTGTCAGCCTGGGTCCTTGAGTGGTTCCAAGCAGAGTGCCCTTCCTAAGCTGGCATGTATGTGCCAGTGACCAAAGAGCCTTTGTTGTTTTAAATCACTGGGATCTGGGGTTATTACTGCAGCACAACTTAACTTATCTTGACTACATGCGTACATAAAAGAAGGATTCCACCTTATTCTATTTAGAAATACCTCAAAGATGATGATGGCTTGATAGGAGAGCAATTGTAATGTATTTATGGTCCAATGAATTAGTCTGTATTCTTGAAAATTCTACTTAAACAAGACCATGCAATAAATTGAACTGAAATGAAATTGTGCATTACCTGTTTGAGTGTCCTCTCCATGTCAATTCCCTGGCCCCACGGTGCAGCGGGATTTGCCAGACAATCCCCAGCATTTCCTCTCCTCGAAATATCAATTTTCTGCCTTCTAAGGTTTCGGAAGGTTTCAGCCATCACAAGGACTCCATCGTATGTCAGAGCAGAGGTGTACTAATCATTTGAAAGGGATCATAATGGTAAATGTTAAAATCCTATCAAGCAGCAGGATGTGTCTGTGGGTATATGACACAAAGTGACATCCTGTCAGTAGGACAATTAAATTATGGATAATTGACTCCGGCTTCAAAAATTTCTATTCTTGGGAACCAGTAGTTAGCATAATGGCTATGTCGCTGGACTCCCACATAGTCGACCGCGGTTCGCGTCCCGGACCCGGTGGCTTAAAACACGTGTGCGTGCGAGCCCAAGATCCCAAGAGGAGAATGGAGGAGAAGGGATTGCGGCGTGACCGTGACCATCCCCACTTGGGGGTGATTTCTCATTTTCTGTCTCTATGGTTCTGTCTGGCGAGCGCATGTGCCCTATAGCAAAAAAAAACCTCTCCAAAAAGAAAAGAGTTACACTTCACCTGCTTTGCTCGTGCTCACAATCAAGTTCATCAAGCATCAGCATCTTAAAAAAAAAAAAATTCTGTTCTTGTTTGAGTGCAAATACTGTTTACTGAGGGCAGGTGGCGTGGTGGTTAAGGTGCTAGACTCCCACGTGGCTGACCACAGTTTGAGTCCTGGACCTGTCGACTAGTTTTCTCTCTTCCTTTCTCTCTCTCTCTGGTGAGTGTATGTGTCCTATAGTGAATTAAATAATAATTAATAAAATTAAATAAGTAATTCTTTAATAAAAAAAGATTGTGTACCAAATCTTACCATCCTGAGTTTAAAAAGGAGAAACTCCAAAAAATAAATTTTCTTTCATGGTAAAAAAATGAATAATACAGGCTAGCAGGTGGTTCAGAAGTCAAGGAGGCTGGGTCCAACATGGCTGACTGGGATAGGTTCATTTGAGTCCTAGACCGAGAAGTTTGAAAATCATGGCGAGTATGCATACCCTATAGCAAACTGCTTAAAAAAATAAAAGAATAATGCTTTTACTCATTAAAAGAAAGTGAACGACATATCAAAAAACTAATATTCCACGGAACTGCTTATGAATGCTTTCTTGATAAGCCTTCAAACTTTGCTGTAGGCGTTTTGAATACAACATTCTAACAGTGGCCAAGAATGCCTCTTTGGAGAAGTTACTTATAAAACCTTAAAAGCTGTGTCTGGTAATGATGGCAAAAATGTGCATAATGCTTTTATTAAATAAAATAGGTTTCCATCATGTGGGAGAAGCAAGGCTTCTAGATGAGGTCTTTTTGTATCAAGTGAAAGTAGCTAACATCTAAAATGCTAAGTTCATTGCCTGGTTTGCCTTTATAGTCTGGCTGTGTTTGAGCCCCAGAAACATTGTTCTCTTACTTTTCTCTTCCAAAATGCCTCACAGGGTTCCCTGAGATTTGGGAAACGTGTATCTTTGTTCAGTCGCCCAGAAGAAAAAGATGTGCTTATTGTTATTCAGATATACGATGCCAGAAATAACATCTAATGATTTAACAAATGTATATGTACCAGTTATGGAACCAAAGAGGAATAGTATTCTGAGATCCGATGAAGTTACTAAGGAAGGTAAAATTATTCTTTAAGTTTCTAATGTAACCTAGGATCAGAGTGGAGATATGCAATATAGACCGTCTGAGGAAAGCGTGAAGCCCCAAGACATTAAGGTTAGGAAAGAAGGTGGGAGATGAAACTGTAAAACACTCTGGTGAAAATGTAATTTATTTAAATTGAAAATAAAAAGAATGGGATAACTTTTGGTATAGTTTGATTAGAACAGTACTAAACACATGGAAGATATGACACAACTCCTTGAAGCATGGCAAAGCATCAATTACTAATCATGAAAAAAACTAACTATATTATCTCTTTTAGTACTCCAGATGGTCAATTTCATATAATTAACACATTCCACACCTGTACGGAAGGTAAATTGATGCTCTTGAAAGTGGAGAATGATTTCCTTGACTTTCTGTTTGCAAGTGAAGAAAAACCACTTTAAGTTCCAACTGTAGAAAGACATTCAGGTGGGACCAGGAGATGGTGTAATGGTTATATCGCTGGACTCCCACATAATTGACAGAGGTTCGAGTCCTGGATTAGGTAGCTTAAAACTCACTCTGGGTACGTGCGCGTGTATGCCCAAAATCCCAAGAGGAGAATGTAAGAGAAGGGACTGTAGTGTGGCCATTTCCCCGGGGGTGATTTCTCTCTATCTCTCTCTGTCTCTCTGGTAAGCATACGTACCTAATAGCAAAAATCTTAAAAAAAAAACAAAACATTTAGGCAATGTGACCACTAGGCAGAGCAACCAGCATTTTAAGGAACAGAAAAAGTAAAATGCAGATAAAATAAAGAATATACATTTTAACAAAGAACATTGCAATAGCAGAGGACCTAAGTAAAAGGTTTGTGTCAGAAGGATCCTAAGAGCCAGGGCAAAATTAATAGACTTGCTATCTATTCCTTCAGGATGTGCGGCAACTGGCTTAACAACAGATACCACGCTCACACCTGGACTACAGTAGATGACGGAAACCGAAGTGCTCACCCAAAATGAATAAACTCTCTCCCTTGTCTGAACTGATACATCTTTAAATGGAAAAAGCCATTAAATCATCTTTTTGTAAGGTAAGAAAATAAAAATAAGAAATAAAGTGAGGGAACCAGCAGTTAGCATAATGGCTATGTCGCTGGACTCCCACATAGTCGACCGCGGTTCGCGTCCCGGACCCGGTGGCTTAAAACTCACGCCGGGCGCGTGTGCGTGCATGCCCAAGATCCCGAGAGGAGAATGGAGGAGAAGGGATTGTGGCGTGACCATCCCCCCTGAGGGGTGATTTCTCACTTTCTGTCTCTATGTCTCTGTCTGTCTGGCGAGCACACGCACCCTATAACGAAAAACCTCTCCAAAAAAAAAAAAAAAAAGAAAGAAAGTGAAACTCACTAAAGATATAAAGAGCAAGAAAAGAGTGAAATGCTTGTATGTGTCAGGACCGAGGGTGGAAAAAAGAAAAATAGTGTCTTTGTGTTAGGAAGAAAGAAATGAGAAGGGATAGGACAGAAAGCAAATGTCCTTGCTATGTTTTAAAAGCAACACACACACACACACACACACACACACACAATAATCCTTTCATTTTTATGAAATAAGTGAACTAGAAAAAAGGGCAGGTTTCACACAGAGCCATGCAGAGCAAAGGAGACACTGAGCTGAAACAGCAGAGGCTGAAATTCGACAGGTCACAGAGCTGACAGATGGAAAAAAGTTGTTTCAATCCGCTTTTACCATTTCAAAGGATGTAAGTCTTTCCCACAGGTCTTACTGTGCTGTATTCTAGGAAACCGTCCTTATGGGCACACGACTTCTAGATGGCATCTAGAAAATTCTCATTAGACAAACATTTCATTTTGGGGCAGGGTAAATAGTGGCATAAGCTTTTTAGTGCTCTGACTGGTGACCACAACGGTGGAATGAGTTCTGTTAACCAAGGTCTGCAGACAGCAAGACAGCGCTGGGCGGAATCACAGTATGTTGGAAAATGCATGGGGTTTGAGAACAAAGAACTGGGGTGAATTCTAATCCTGCTACTCCAGGTTTATGGGAATATGGAGCCCATTCTTCAGCTATGGAACACAAAACAGCCCATCAGAACAAGGTAATAATGAATCTCTTGTGGTCATTGTGAAGAGGGAATTTCACCTGAGAGCTTTCTGAAAAATGTACTAGACACTGGCCAGAAATCATGGGGATGACAAAGATGAATAATGAAGTGATTGCTGACCCAAAGATAGGTATAAGAATAAAACAATAAGTATACAGATAACTATGTTAAATCCTTGGTGAGAATTACACACTTAATATTATGGAAATTACAAAAAAGAAAGAGGTCACATTGACTGGAGAAATAAAAAAAAGATTTCATAGAGAAAGTGAAATGTGAGATAAAGTCTCAGAAGAAAGTTGGGACCTGGCAGGGGCAGTGAAGGTGGAGAAGGCAGAATAAGGACAAAAATCACAGGGACTAGTACAGAGTGGGAAAGTGTAGGGCAGTTCACTTCGGCTAGAGGAAGAGAAAGGAAGCAGAGGGTCACGTAATTGAAAAGAAAGACTTGTTTGGCCTCTATTGTGGAAGATCTGTATTCTGTCCAAAGTTTTTTGTTATTGTTGTTTCTGTTTTTGTTTTGTTTTGAGCGGGGAAATGACAAGATCAGAAATCATGCTTTAATCTTAGTTGAAATACTGAACCACTGAAGTATAATTTCACTAACTACAATTCATCCTCACCACTTGAGAATTCTGTTTTTGAATTTGCCTACTTGCTAATATTTATTTGTGAATCCCAAATCAATACTTGCAGCACTTTCATAGTCATCTGTGGCCCTGTACTGAGTGGTGAAAATTTCGTGTCACTGACATGGTTGGCCGCAGGTGAGGCGGAACAAGGAAAGTGTTTTTTGTTTGTTTTGTTTCTGCTATTATATTATAAACAAGTATCCCTTTGGTGGTGTATTTAATATCACGTTTTCTGCTGTTTTGTGCTTTTTGCAGATAATTTCACTCTTCAAATGGTTGAAAAGCATAGTGCTGTCCAGTGTTTGTAAGTACACGAAGGGTGTGATGTGCTTATGGAGAAAACATCTGTGTTAGATAAGCTTCGTTTGGGCATGAGTTACAGCGCTGTTGGCCATGAGTTTGTTAATAAATCGACAATATATTAAATAAGGTTTCTTTAAACAGAACACCCATAAGGCAAGCTAATGGTTCATTGGTTGACAAAAGCTTGTACCAGAAGCTTGTAGAACCTAACCCTGTTTTTTCCCTAAGAGCGTAGTTCAATATTTGCTCATTTTGTATTTGAAGAGACTTCCTAGAATGTAACTATGACTAATGAGTGTGGAATCCATGTATCTATTAAATGACCACAAAGTGCCTAGCATCATGCCAAGAGTTGTGAAAGATGAGAGAATTAAGCATATTTATATTTAACAAAATGTCCAAAGTAGGAGCATAGACAAGTCTAATTGGAGGTTATCAAATAGGAGACAATTAAAATGATTCTTTCCTGGGTATTCCATGAGGCTGGTCCCTATCTCAGGAAGATAGTTAACATATCCATTTAATATCTTGCATATATTTATCTGTAAAATCAGATGTTGGACTACAGTGCATGGCACACGGTAGATACCCAATAAAAGCTATTTTGAAATTCCAAAATTCTATAGGATAGTGAAGACAATATAGCCTAGCTAGCCAAATTCCAATATTACAGAGCAGAAATTGATGTAGTCATCATAAAAAGTTTTATAATTAAAAAAAAATAGAAGACCTAAGACCCTCTATCCCTAGATCTTAGTTTTTCTAGATTTGAATTCCCAGATTATACATTAAAACATTTTATCGGACTACATTATCAGTTAGAGTTTAGTAAATGTGGATGATAATGATGCCTTATTATGTAGCAGTTCAAAAACCATTAAGTAATGGTTTAGGAAACATTATGTCATTACTTACATGGTGTTTAAGAAAGTTATCTTTCCAGGTGAGGAAAAAAAATGTGCTTATGATTAGAAATTTACCAGCTTTCTTTGCAACCATTAATAACACTTCTGCAATATTTGTCAGAAAAAAATTAAACCTTTCACTATTCATTTTAAAGAGAATTTTGCTGAAGCTTGTACATTTTACATTTCTACTAATTTCCTAATTTATCTACTGGTTATAAATCATTTTGCTATTATAGTTTTGTTTGGGTAGAAAAGTTACAGTCATTCACATTTATAATAGTTAGCAAACAAATGTTTAAACTTTGTTTTTAAAGAATTATTTACTTTTATTTATTATTATTATTAAAAAAATTATTTTATTTCAATCGGTAGCAGCAACAGAGAGTGGATGCCAGAGAGCCCGGAGCAGCCCCACTGCTGCCACCAGCCTAGTTAGGATCACACCCTCAGAGGAACTGCAGCTGCTGCAGCCGACCCCAGTGACCACCACTGTAACCATGAGCAGTGAGGCCGAGACCCCCCAACTGACTGCTCTCAGTGCTGTGGACACCAAGCCTGTACCAAAGGCAGTGGGACAGGGGATGGCCCGGGAGTTGGGGACAGGGGAGCCTCACATCAGTGGCTGCAGCGCCTGCTGGCAGGGACAAGATGGTCATCACAATGAAGGTTTGGGGGAACAGTAAAATGGTTCAATGTAAAAAATGAATATGGTTTTATCAACAGGAATGGCACCAAGGAAGATGTATTTGTACACCAGACTGCCATAAAGAATAACCCAGGAGGTATTTCACAGGGTAGGGGATGGAGAGACTGTGGAGTCTGATGGTGTTGAAGGAGAAAAGGGTGCAGAGGCAGCAGGTGTTACAGGCCTGGGTGGAATACCAGTTCAAGGCAGTGAATAAGCAGCAGACCATAACCATGGATGCTAACCATGTCCTAGAGATCCTCCATGCAATTACCAGCCAAATTACCAGAATAGTGAGAGCGAGGGAAAGAATGAGGGATCGGAGAGCACTCCCAAAGACCAGGCCCAGCAAGCTGGCCGGCAGCAGGTGAAGGTTCTCCTCTTACTACATGCGGAGATCCTGTGGGCGTTGACCACATTATTCTAACTCTCCTGTGCAGGGAGAAGTGATGGAGGGTGCTGACAACCAGGGTGCAGAAGCACAGGGCAGACCAGGGAGGCAGAATATGCATCGGGGTTATAGACCATGATTTCTTGCCAGACAGTCCAGAGGGGACAGCAATGAAGAGGATAAGGAAAATCAAGGAGATGAGACCCAAGGTCAGCAGCCACCTCAATGTTGGAACCCACACAACTTAAATTACTGATATAGACGCCCAGGGAACCCTAACTCACAAGATGGCAAGAAACAAAAGCAGCTGATCCACCAGCTGAGAATTCGTCTGCTCATAAGCTGAGCAGGGTAGGGCTGAGTAAATGCTGGCTTACTATCTTCACCATCATCTGGTTAGTCATCCAACAAGAAGTGAATATGAAATTCTAGCAATAAGAAATGAACAGAAGATTGGCGTTGAAGACCTTAAGTGCTTGCTTTTTGCCGGTTGACCAGCTAACTAGAAATATCTGCATTATCTATGCAGCATGAGGTTCTTATTACTTTTACCTAAAGATGTTTATCTTTGGTAATGACAAATGTGTTTTCTTAAAAAGCCTGGCTTTTCTCAATACACCTTTGAAGGTTTTTAATTTGTTTCATATCTAGTCAAGTTGAGATTTCTAAGAACTTCCTTTTTAATTTGTAATAAAGTTTACAACTTTATTTTTTTCAAAAAAGTCAACTGTAAGCACCTGTCAATAAAAGTCTTAAATAATTAATTTTTTATTTCTATAAGGTATATGTCCTCACCAAGAAAAGACAGAGAGAGAGAGAAAAGGAGAAAGCAAGCCACCAGTTCTCGGACTTGAACTGTTGTCAGCCATGTGGAAGCCCAGTGCCTTAACCACCATGCCACCTGCTGGCCCCAGCAAACAGGTTTTTTTAAATGCACAATTTATTTAAGGAAACGCATATATAAACCAGTAATAATAGTAAATTGCTTGATATAATTATTAATAACTCTACTCTTAAGTGTATAAATTTGGGAACTATTGTTTGTGTAGTGCAGTGATAATAATAAAAAGCTGCTTTTCTATGCTACACTCCAATAAAGTTCTGTGACTGGCAGAACTGCACAGTAAACTTTCTATCTTAAAATTTAAAAATACCAATGATACATTAAATACAAATAAATGAATACCTTTGGAGGAGTCTCAGATCCTGGATACTCTCTCTGATCTAGTTTCTTCCAGCGATCCATTAGTTTGGTTACCATAGGCGTATTAAAATCTACCAGCTGGAATCCTGTAACATTGGCTCCACCATGTATAAATCTCTCAAGAGAAATATCCTTGAATCCCTACAATCAATGAAATAGTTTGTTAAATTTAGCTCATTGTCATACACTTTCACTCTTCAATAGTAACAGAGATTAATGACCAATATGTACATTGAAACAGATTTCTAATAAAGCAACTGCTAGAAAGAGGTGGAAAATCTAATTACGTCGATTTAGCTGTTAAATTATGTCATTCAAAATCTAATACATGAAAAAAGGATATAATGTATTTTTAGTTCGGTTCAACTCATGTATTTCTTAAATATCTCTGTATGTCTTTCATAAAGGACAGAAAGGAGGGAATATAATGCCCCTATACAGATGAATGGATTGAAAAACTGTGGCACATATACTCTATGGAATACTATTCAGCCATAAAAAAACAACAAAACCTTGTTTTTTGACAGAAAATGGAAGAATATGAAAGATTTACTGTTGAGTGAAGCAAGCCAGGCTATGAAGGAGAGACACTGTATGTCTCCACTTAATATATACCGAGTGTCTGCACTCTATTACTGAAACTGATTGACCTAAGGTTGTACAAACACAAGAGATGGGGGTTAGTGCCAGAAGTGGAGTGTGTGGAGAAGAGGGACCTAAGGAAGGACATTTGGAGGAGGGATATGGAGACAGAGCATTGATAGGATGGGGAGGTATGGTGTCATTGGTGGAAGATATTTTGATCAATTAGACTGGGGAGAAATGTCCACATATTGAAATGTTCACTTTGTAAGCTAAATAACATGATTGAATGTATATAAAAAAATTAAAATAAAAGTGAAAAAAAGATTCATGGAAACAAAAAGAAGAAAGAAAGGAGGGAATATAGGAAATGAAGTTGACATCAAAATATCTCCCACAGTTGCACTCTGATAAATCTATGTAGAAATGTGTATTATCTGAAGGTAATATAAAAATATTATGGTACTCTGAATCTGTGCTGGGTAAGATCATTTTAAAGGGTTTTGGTGTTAAAGAGTTTTTAAGCAGGTTTAAAAACAGACAGAGCTAGAAATTTCAGCTAGACAAGGTAAAAAGGCTGATGACTAGTTCCCACAGCCCTCACAGTCCTGGGAAATGGCAGTGCAGGAGAGGAGACCAGAGAGTCCCTTCTCAGACTCCTGTGTGTTAAAAGACAGTGTCAATCAAAGGGAACCAAGAAGCTAGGAGGGAAGAGAGTCATTTCTTTTGACCTAGAGATAGTTATCTGCATTTCAAAAACTCTGGAAATCAGCCAGTAGGTGGCACTGTGGTTAAGGCACTGAATCCCACATGGCTAACTCTGCAGTTGGAGTCTTGGACTCTGTGGCTTGAAAATCATGCTGAGCATGTGTGTATGCGTGGCCAAAATCCTGTGAAGGGAATGGAGGAGAAGGAACTGTGGTGTGGCCATCCTCCTGGGGGTGACTTCTCTCCCTCTCTCTCTCTAGTATGTGCCTAAAGGCAAAAAATAAACGTAAAAAAATAATTCTGGGAAGTTATTTGTTTTCTCTATGTGCCTATTATCTCTCTTCTCTCTCTATCACCTCTATTATCTACCTATGGAGCTCTGTATTTATCTATGTAGCTATCATACCTATTCTTTCTCTTTATCCATCTATCCACTCCCACCTGTCTCTCTCTTTCTCTATCTCTCTTTATCATACCTACCTATCTACACATTCAGCTATCTATCTATTGTCTATCTTTGTTTTATACTCAGCCACCTTTTACCCCAGTATTTGAAATGTTTCACGAAGATACATACCTAGTATGAAGTGTAAAATAAGCAATTGCAAGAAGAGAACAAAAAAAGCATATTGAGGAAGTGAATTATTATAGAAAAGCCAAAGTTATCAGCTCAGAGAAAAGTAAACTAGACACACACACACACACACACACACACACACACACACGTGCATGAATGAGTGCATATTAATTTGTAGCATCTGTAATTGTTTTCTCTTACTATTTAGAAAAGGTTCTTTTGGGAATGCGACTATGCTTCAATTTTGCTAAGAGTACTAAGGACAGGAGTTTTTGCTTTATTACTGTTATTTCTGCCAAAGTAAAATGTGCCGCAGGAATCGTGCAGTGAGTGAAGGTATCAGCGAAGCGGCTGATGAAATTCGAGGCTGCTCATCCCTCTGAATGGACTCTGGCCATGTTTTCAGAACCTTCTGCTTTTTGTTTTGTTTACAATGAAGGAGATTGTTTTTCCTAGGCTCTATATGCATGGTGCTGTTTGGCTATCTAGGAAGAACCAGATCAGTGTATCGGTAACTAAGCACAGTCACTGTCGAGAGGCCCATGTGCATGAACCCTTGGCTAATATGATGGGGTTGCTAAGTGCCAGGCATAGTGCGAAGCACATTACAGAGATTACCTAACCAGTCTGTCTTCACAATGAGGTGGTAAGATCATACTATGAGCTTTATCTTACAGGTAAGGAAGCAGTCTCAGTGCAGTGATGTAAAACTATTCAAGGTCATCCAGCAAATACTTAGTGGGGCCAAGATTTCAACTAGCAAACCAACCCTTGAGTTTGCCATTTTCACCTTACGTACCTTCATATTCTTACACAAAAGTATGTTTTTAATTTTTATTAATTATCATAGTTTCTCTAAGAGGGACAAAGTGATATTCTTTAAAAAAAAATCTTGGGGATCAGCACAATAGTTATGCTACTGGACTCCCATGTAGTCAACTGCAGTTTGAGTCCTGAACCTGGTGGCTTAAAACTCACGCCAAGTGCATATGGATGAGGGCCCAAAGTCCTGAGAGGAGAATGGAGAAGGTACTGTGGCATGGCCATCTCCCCTGGTGGTGACTTCTTGCTTTCTGTCTCTGTTTCTCTGGCAAGCACACATGCCCTATAGCAAAAATCTCTCTCTCTTAAAAACAACAACAACAACAACAACAAAAAAAAAAACTCAAAAACTTATTTCTGGCACTTTCTAACCATACCAAAAGAGACCGCTAATGCTAAACCATCAAGTACATCTGGTTTGAATTCAGTAAATAATAGCTAATATCAAATAATTCACTCAAAAATATTTATTTTACGTCTATTATGTGACAGCTAATTTGACAGTTCATTGGTAACATTCTCATTTCAATGATTAAAAGACTAAACAAAACTAGACAGCAGAAAGTTAAGTCTATGTTTTTGAAATGGGAAAAACACTGTCGTCCATCAATCTCTAGCTAGTGAAATGTCAGTTGAACATTTATTTTCTTCTACCAGAGTCTAAGGCAGACCCACAGGCAGGCAAATCATTCCAGCGTTTCCTAAAAGCCACCATAATTCAACTCTTATTTAGCTGCTAATTGGTGACATGACCATTCTCTCTTAGTCATGGCTGAAACAGATCGTCTGCTAAGCTTTCATAGTGTTACCCAGAGCTGCAAGACACACAGGCAAAACAGCAGCCTTCAGAAAAATCATCCGATGTAAAGTTTAGCTGATAAATAACAGTCTACATTTCTCTGATTTCTTCCTGTTGCTATTGCTGAAGGTAAAGGGAAAAATTACTATGTCTGATTATAAATGTCTCTTGGTTATAATTCGAATGAATGGTGGGTGGCTTGGTTAAATTTAGCTCTGTCTATTTAAGTGTAGGCAATATTTTCCCTTTCATATTTTTTCATAATTTTATACAGAACATTGATAGGCTAGACTATGAAGCAGTTTCCTTGGAAACAGTTACTTTAATGGCCATTTGGATTTCAGTTTAACCACAGAATAGTGTAAAATTGAACGTTCTAGGGAAGCATTATAATACAATGGGGGAATCAGTGAAGCAACCAAGTAAATAAGGCCCTGAGGGCAAGAGGATATCAAGACTTAAGTCTGTCTACTTGTTGAAATGGACTACAGTACTATGTGTCTTCATAACAGCTAGCGACCTCCCAGGATTAACTACCCACCTGGGCTTCCTTTTAGTTTGCGTTGGCAATTCACTATCCTCTGGGGGAAATGAAAATAGTTTAACATTACAGATGTCAGATATCCTGCTATTTATGTAAATGTATAGGCACATCACATCACCGATGTTCAATAAATGTTCATCTTTCGACTTTTATCTAATTCAGAACACATTTCTGCTATGTTTTGCATTTCAGATGCACAGCTTCTTTTACATTTATTTATTTATTTATTTGGAGCGGTTTTTGCTATAGGGTGCGTGCGCTCGCCAGAGAGACAGAAAGCGAGAAATCATCCCCCAGAGGGGATAGCCACGCTGCAATGCTGCCTCCTCCATTCTCCTCTCAGGATCTTGGGCACGCACACACATGCACCTGGCATGAGTTTAAGTCACCAGGTCCAGTACTTGAACCACGGTCGACTGCATGGAAGTCCAACGACATAGCCATTATGCTAACTGCTGGTCCCAATGCATAGCTTCTTTAAGTCATATGGGGAGAGCTTCAGTGTAGGTAACAGAAGGAATGTCAAATAGAACGGGGGAAATTCCCTCTTACCATCTTTTAAAAATGAGTTCATGGGGACCAACAGGTGGTGTAGTAGTTAAGGCGCTGGATTCCCACATGGCCAACCACAGTCCGAGTCCCAGATGCCGTGGCTTGAAAATCATGCTGGGCATGTGTGCATGCCCAAGATCTGGAAAAGAGAATGGAAGAGAAGGGGTGTTGATGTGGCCACCACCTGGGGAGTGATTTTTCACTTTTCCTCTCTGTTTTTGTCTTTCTCTTCAGTGAGTGTATGTGGCCTATGGCAAAAAATCTACACCTAAAAAATTAGTTCAGGAAGAAAGTGACTCAAAAATATATGCATTTGGTGCATATATAGAAAGATGGTGGAGTCGTATATGTCTAATGCAGAAAAGCTCAGAAAACACAGGATGTACAATAGAAAAATTAAAATAACATTGCTAAGTTCATCAACTTAACGGGGGACAATGGAATTACTTAAAAATGTTCTAGATTGCAAATTTGGAAAAGTATATCTAGTCCTCATTCTGAAACTAACCAGACACATAAATGTAGACAAGTCACTTTGCTCTCTAGCTTAATTTACTGATCTTATGAACGAGGCCTGAATGACAGAGGAATGTGTACATGCGTGTGAGTGTACCTGTGCATGCTACAGTATGGGAGAAGTAAGAATAGATTCAGTTAATCTTTAATTGTATGCTCTGAACATTTTATAATCTTATGGTTCTTTATGATGGAGCCAGATGTTCTCCTAGATGTAAACGCGCACCTGGTGTGAGTTTCAAGCTGCCAGGTCCAGGACTCAAATCGTGACCAACTATGTGAGAGTCCAGCAACATAACCATTACACCACTTGCTGGTCCCTGGTCCCTATATTCTTAGAAATTAAAAATCATAATGGAGACAAAGATTCTGAGAACTGACCTTACAGCAGCAGCTGGTTGCTATGTGTGGGCATATCTCAATTTTCTGACTGCCAGGGGATGAGTGAGTATGAACACAGGACAAGGCATCTGAGGCTAGAGCCCCTGTGGATGGTGTGGATTGGTGGTGTAAATGCCTCTTGGTAAAGACAACAGCCTAAGTGAAAGCGTGAAGAGAAGAGCAGCACTGGGTGCCTGGGCATTAGTTTGGTTTGGAGAAGGGACACGTGTGAGCTGGAGTCGAATGAGGCTCTGGGGTTAAGTAGGACTACAAGGTTGAAGGACTTGGTGCATTCAGTTGACTAGTGTAGTACCTCATCCTAAAAGACCTAAGTAGAGCAGGGCTTACCCTGGTGGTGAAAACTGGGGAAGTGACTCAGAGCTGGGACAGTATGCCATTTTGAGAGAAATGCAAGTTTTATGGAAGGCAAGACAAGTATTAGCAGGCAGGGCTGGAAAACACACAGGGGATCAGACCATGATGGGTCTGATGTCTTTTACTGTATTTGTAACCTCCTGACAATGAAAAAAAAAATAAGCAGAGAAATGATGTAATCATATCTGTCTTAAAAAAATAAATAACTGGCAGCAGATGGAAAAAAAAGACCTGGAAAAAAGAAAGTCTAGAAGCTAAGTATGGAAGCAGTGTTCTTACTTGAATCTGTAAAAAAGAGACTACAGGGCCAGCCAGGTGGCATGGCGGTTAAGGCAGCTGGATCGCATATGGTTGATTCAGCGGTTTGAGTCTCAGGTCTTGCTGCTTGAAAAATACACCAGATATGTGTGTATACATGCCCCAAATCCAGTGAGAATGGAGAAGGGATTATGGCATGGCTGTCCCCTCTGAGGGGTGATTTCTCACTTTCCCTCTGTCTCTCTGTCTTTCTCTGGTGAGCACACATGACCTTTAGCAAGACTTAATAAAGACTCCAATGAACCAACACACAGAGGTCTTCCTGCCTCTATTTCTTTCAGAAATTCTAAGAACAGAGCTTAATCTGATCAAGACATGCCTGCAGATGATGAGTATGTCTAGTTTAAATATACATGTACCCACATACAAATCACATGGAAGACAGAAAAGGAGATTTTAGCAGTCTTCCCATCCTACAAGTTTCACTCATCCTTAATATGCAAACATTAATGACAGTGGCAGTGATAATCATGGAAAGATTTCCCTTTTTCAGAGAGAGAGATATTTTTGTTATACGGTACGCATGCTTGCCAGAGAGGCAGAGAGAGAGATGGAGAGACAGAAAGCAAGAAATCACCCCTGAAGGGAGGTGGCCATGCTGCAATCTTTACTCCTTCATTTTTCTCTTGGGATTCTGGACACCTACACACACACATACACACAAGCACACACATACACACACATATACACACACATCCCCGGTGTGGGTGTGAGTTTCAAGCCATTGGGTCACGGACTCGAACCATAGTCATCCACATGGGAGTCCAGCATCTTAATCACTACGCCACCCTCACAGAGAGATTTCTAAAATTAGGGAGGGACGTACTCAATCATTTAGATATCAGGTATATTTAAATTCACGATGTAATTGCATGCATCATGTATTGCTGTCTACCTGGTTTTGTATTCTTTTTGGTAAATATGGACTGGACTTCATGCTCTCTGCTTTTGTTTTCAACGTTGTCACTACAAAATAATTTAATCCTCTAGAATATTTGTAGCTACCCAGTAATCAGTAAGAGTTGATATGCTAGAAATCAGTTCTGGGCAGGCTCCATGGCCTAATGGATAAAGCAGTTGGATCCTACATGGTCGAATGTATGGTTCAAATTCCAGCCCTACCAGCCTGAAAAACATGGCAGGCATGTGTGTACATGCCCCAAATCCTGACAGGATGTAGAAATGGAGGAGAAGAGCTTATAGGCATGACCATGTCTTATTGTAGGGAGCTTTCTTCATCTGTCTCTCTGAGAAGCATACATACCCTCGGGGAAAAAATAAATTAATAAACTAAAATAAAAATAAAGGAAAAGAAATGGGTTCTTACTAACACTGTTAAATCAGTCTTAATGAGTTGGTTAAGCAGCAACTCCCCATTAGTTATAAATTGCAATTATAAGTTAGAAATAAAATTACTTTCTTACTTGCATTTTCAGAATGTTTGTTCCTTATATATTAAGATGCAATAGATTTTTTTTTTTTTGAGAGGTTTTTGCTATAGGGCATGTGTGCTCGCCAGACAGACAGACAGAGACAGAGACAGAAAGTGAGAAATCACCCCCCAGGGGGGATGGCCACGCTGCAATCCCTTCTCCTCCCTTCTCTCGGGATCTTGGGCACGCACGCACACGCGCCTGATGTGAGTTTTAAGTCACCGGGTCTGGGACGCAAACCGTTGTCGACTACATGGGAGTCCAGCGACATAGCCATTACACTAACTGCTGGTCCCAATGCAATAGATTTTGTATATTGACACTATCCTGCAACTCTGCTTAGTTTGACAATTTTGATTCCTTAACATTTTTTATATACAAAATCTTCTTCCTTCTTAATATGAGTACCTTTTCTGTGTAACTGCCCTTGCTAGAAGCTTTAGCACAGTGTTCAACAAAAGCGGTGAGAGGGCCTTATCTGTCATTGGTCTTTGTTGTTGTTAATGTTTGTTTGTTTTTATTGTCAGAGAGCATGTACTCTGAGACAGAGAGAGTGAGAGAAAGAGAGAGCAAGTGAGCTTCCTGAAGGAGTGTGGTCATAACACAATCCATTTTCTTCATTTTGCCAGGATTTTGGGCAGGCACACACATATGCGTTGTGCATTTTTCAAGCTGCTAGGACTGAAACTCAAACCACAGTTGACCATGTGGGATCCAGGTTTCTACGCAGAGCACTTAATCACTGCACTGCAGGACTGGCCTTCTGTTCCTGATCTTAGGGGAAATCATTCAGTTTTTCGATATTAAGTATAATGTTAACATAATTTTTATTGTGATTCTGAATTGATTTTACATTTGAAAATTCTATGTACAAGGCTCTCAAGTAACGGCTGTTACTGGATCAATCAAACAAAAATCACTTTGCTGTTTTAAGTAACAGGGTTTTAGGGGATAAATGTATAAGTCGACAGGATCCATATTAATTTACTCTATTACAGTGTAAATATGTGCAAGCCACTGGCCCGATTATGTGTTACAGACGCATCAAACACCTATGATGAAAGCCTGTGTATTTTTAGTGAGAGAGAGAGTTTTATTCCCTACCACAAGCAAAAATGCTTTTCTACTTCCTATGTTGGTACTTTAGGTAAGTTAAATACACTGACATGGAATTGGGCTGTCTATAACTGGCTGTGACAACCATTAGGGTGCTATAAATAGTAATCCTTTCCAGTTTATTTTAGTTTGTTTATTTTAGTTGCCGATGTCAGGAATTCATTTCCAGAACGATAGTCTATAACATCTTGATCCTATCCCTGAATTCTATGGTTTGGAACCATAGAATTACTGAAATTGTCTATTTGCTGTAAAAGTAATTAACTATAATCTCATTTTACAACGTCACTGTGAATATGGACTTTCTTTCTCTTACAGTTATTAATGCCAGAATACATTTGCTTTAAGATTTATATTTTTGTGAAAACACTCAGACTACGTGCCTACTAAAGACAATAGACAAGAGAAGTCAAAATTTCCCAATATTTCAGGCTGGCAGGTGGTGTGGGGTTTAGGGTACTAGACTTCCACATGTCTAACCATGGTTCAAGTCTTGGACCTGGTGGCTTGCTTTCTCACTTAACCTCTCTTTCTCTGGTCAGATGAATAAATCAATTTAAATAAATAATTCTTTAAAAATTCCCAATATTTCTATGATAGTTATCAATTAATTTTTTATGCAAGAAACACAAAACAATAATGGTTCACAGTCTATTGCTGTACTCACTAAACACTGAAAATTCTGTTTTAAAGTGCGGTGGTCGACTCATCACATAGAAATAGTGGACAGATCTGAATCTCTTTTGCATCTTTTAGCTCCTTTTCTGCTTGCTTCAAGCACAAAATACTTATAAAAGAACTATATGGTGGGAATAGATAGAAAAGTAAAAAAAAAAAATAATTCTCAGCTGGGGTTTGGGTCCTGGACCTGGCAGCTTGAAGTTGAGAATAAAGTTAAGAATAAAGCCAGCTGTGAGTGTGTGCATGCCTAAAATCCTGAGAGGAGAATGGAGGAGAAGGAACTGTAGTGTGACCATCATCTTGGGGGGTGACTGCACACTTTCCCTCTGTCTGTCTCTGCCTCTCTCCTATCTGACGAGTGCACGTGCCCTATGGGTAAAACCTAATAAATAAAAATAAAAAAATTAATAAGGCACTTTGAGGATTAAGCCTATAGGACAGATGGTATTTTAATAACTCAGGAGAGGACAGTTTTCTCCATAACCAGTTTCCCCATGCTACAAGGTTAACAAAAACTATTTCCTTGCCAAGAATCTGAAAGGGCTTTTCTCAGGCCTTTAAATATTTCACAGAGACACATGTTCATTAGCCATCTGTATGTGGTATATGAAAAGTTGACATAATAAAAAAAGAATTGGATTATTCCCATTCAAAAGATTTGCTTACATAGCCATTACGTCTTATTATTCTTAAAACTGGAGAATATCAGTTTAGATCATTCTTGTAATACCCAAGTACTGACCATCTTCATCTACCCAGCAGCATTTATCATTTAGACAGGGGAAAAGCCAACATTTAATTTGACAACGGATAGCATAGCAAGGTAAACATTATAATGAATATTAAAGGTCTTCTTGGCAGATACCAAGCTAAATTGCATAAAATATTAAATGTGATATTAGAAATTTAATGATCATTGTAATAAAATGTCTTATGTGTTATAAAAACTTAGTAAATAATACAGTCTAACCATTTATTAGAACATTATTTTAAGACATGATTAAAATAAGCTTGAATGAGTAATTCTTATGAAAAGCAGAAAATAGAGTTCTTACCAAGTTTGCGATGATATAATGGTAGCCTTTGACATGCTTTCCAACACTCACAATCTGTGAAGATATAAGAAAGTAACAGAAAAATCAATCTAATTTTACTAAAAGATTATTGCTAAAGATATTAACTATTCTAGCATAATTTCCTATGGAACTGTGATGGGAAAATTATATAGATTTCCTTACGAAAGTCATATATTCTAATTAGAAGAATTTTATAAGCCACATTAAAACCCAAGCAGCTAAAGAAAATAAATTCCATTTTAATTTCTTTCACATTCTATAAATGACCAATTATTTCACTACACCTTGTTCAAAAAACTACTATGTTATCACCACTTAAGAAGAGAATGACAGTGCTATGGACTAACTACAGTTTACATATATTTCTCAAGAGAACAGATTAACATAGAAACTTAAAATTGATTTTAATTCAGAGAATTTGGATATACTTGATTTCCTGATATTTATAGAAATACAATATAGATCATTAGGAGACTTCAATGGCTAAGAATTTATCATCTATAAGTAGTTTGGATTGTTGTCCTGAGCAGAAAGTGAGGTTTTTCTAAGGTACAATTTCTGTTTTCAGACATGTCTTATGCCAGAAAATACCCAGTTAATTATATGCATATGGAGATAGCAGTTTTTTATTATAACAAGAAAAAAGACAAAAGAACATCAAGAGGTCTTTTTACTGTCTCTGTTAGATTAATGTTTTTCCCCCCAAGGCTATCTTTTAGGAGTGTTTAGGAAATTAAAAACAAGAATATTAAAGAAAGAAAATAATAGGAATTTTTAAACAGTAAATTTTTATTTTTGTATTATAGACTAAAACTCTTATTCACTGTAAATCTTAAATTTCTTCAATAACAGCAAATTTAATTGCAGTACTAATGAGCAGCTTTGCAACCTCATTGATGTTCTTTCAAAGAAAAAAGTTAAATCATTTTTTAGCATTTTAATCGTCTCTAAAAATATACTTTTTTGTCATTGAGAAACTTGCATGAAGTACAGGAAAATCATTTTAAAAACCAGAATATATAAATTGTGCTAGAAAATGTGGCCATGGATGAAATGAAATTTCTGCTTACCTCCTCTTTCTAGTGATTATATCTAAAACCTCCTCTCTGTCTAAAGTTCTGCAGTTTCACTAGAATTAGTTTAGATTTTATCTTCAACTTTGCTGATATTTTCCAGAATTTACTGAACTGATTTCTTGAGTATGAGTATTGCTTATGAAAAATTCTGGGGAATTCTCAGCCAATCACCTTGCAAATATCCCTTCCAAGAGGATTTCTTTGCTTCTACCAGATATTGCAATGTTGGTATCACTGGCCTGGGGCTACTTTTATAATAATTTCTCAGTTTCTAGATTCCTAGACTGCAGTGGGTGGTATAAATTCAAAACATAATCTGCCTAAAGCAGAAGGCTGTGATGATAAATTATCAGGGAAGATACTGTCCGTACCGTACTAGGCCAAGGCCGAAAATACTTGATTCCCTGTACAGGTGGTAGATTTTGCCCAAATTCTTCTCTTTTATTATGTTGTTGTCCTTAATTGGTCTGGCTTTATATGGGATCTAAGGTCTACTTTATTGTACTGACTGAGCCCAAAGCCCTCATTCCTGGGTGAGCATTAAACCCCAATCGAGCTTCCCAATCTGGCAACTTCCTTCATTGTAGCCACCTTTCATTCTCAGCCTCTGAAGATTATTACTTTCTTGGAGGTTCAGCTATATACTTATAACATTTTATATAACATTTCTTTTTCTTTTTTTTTTAATATGTATAATTTGCCAGGGGACATATGTGCTTGCAGCAGAGAGACAGATAGAGATGAAGAGAGAGTCAGAGAGAAAGTGAAAAACCAGCCCCCTTGGGGCATGGTCATGCAGCAATCCCCTCTCCATGTCTTCCTCCCTTTGAAATTTTGGGCACACATGTACATGCATCCGGTGTGTTTTTCAAGCTGTCAGGTCTAGGAGTCCAGCTACAGGGTTGGCCATGTGGGATTCGGCTCATTTAACCACCACGAACCTATGGCTGGCCCTTAGAATGTCTACGTGTTTTATTGCCAAGTTTTTCTAGTCCATAGTTTATCTAAAACTGTACTGCTCTTGAAAAAATCTACTATAGAAGACAGGCAATTATAAAGATAGTTCAGTAAAGAGGCTGCTTAATTTGTTGTCATATGGGATAATTCAATCCAGAGGTATTCAACATGGGCTAAACAGACTGGGGTCCTTCTATTTTCTGGGAACTTGAGGGTTAGCCTATGCAAAAGACTTCAGGGAACACTTGATAGTTGGTGCTAATTTAGGAAATTATATACTCAATTATTGAATCTACTTGGGATTCCTAGTCTTTTGCCCCAGCACAGATCTTTGCCACTCAGCATGCCATTATTTACCTCTTGCTGATTCATTGTAACGTTTTGTGGTGTGGCTATTTTAAGCCTTTTGCAATCTCTCCAGGCCTCCATGCCCACCCTGTCTCTTTTGTAACACTCTCAGCTTGTGATTTCCGTGTAACTGCAGTGGAAAAACCTGTGCCTGCTGTATAAAAAATTCATTTTAAGGTAAACACGTCTAAATGTGAAAAAGTCATGGGACCAGTAGAAATTCTGTACTGGGTGTCTCATAAAAAATCTATACCCGTTCTATAATAGATTGTCAAGCAAAGACCGGTAATCAATTAGAGCCTATGTAATACATTTCCAAAGTGTGAAAACTTACAAAATCATGAGAACTGAAAGGGACAAAAATCCTTGCAGAAAAGGCTTTTGCAGAGCTCGATATACATCCGCACTCTGGGAAAACAGGGATCTGAAGATTTATTTGCCTGGCTGGTGAAGCTAGAGAGATCACCGTCTTTGCTGAGCCCGATGCTGGCTGGGAAAAAGAAAATGTTCTGACAAACTGCTCTGAAGACTTCACTGCCTGTAACATTAGAGACCCTACATTCCTACTCCAACTCAGGGTGGCCATGGTTTAAAGCCAGATCTTGAGCCCTCTGCCAAGCATCCACTACTAGATGGAAGTTTCTTTGCAAAAAAATAAATCCAATTTATACTTCATAGAACAGTGTCCTGGAAATAGCGTGTTTAGGGTTTATTTGTCGTTGTTCTTGTTTAGATTGTGTAAAATTGACAATATCACAGTTGTGGCTTATATGGCCCTTGTCATCTGAACGAAAGTGAAGAATATCTCACGTCAAAAATCAATGAGTGACTTGCCCAGATACAGACTAAACCCGTGTTTCTATGTATTTTACAAATAGGAAAAGAAATAATTTGAGATGAATGATATGAATACCAAATAGCACTGCCTTCATATAAGTGCAGTAGGTCAACGTGTCATGGGAAACCATTGCCTAGGGTGAGGATTTGATGGCAAAATTTCACTGTGAACTTTCATAAAGACAAAACAATGTAGGGGCAGAAAATCTGCAGCTGATTCTTTTGTTAAAAGAAAGAGGAAGGACCAAGACAAAGAATAATGATCAAGCATCTGTTTAGAGTTCTGCAGAATAGGCGAGGGAGGTTACACACGTTACATTGATCATACATTTTTAACTAAGTCCATTCTGACAAGAATAAAATGTTGAAGAAAAGGTATTGTGATTCCTTTCATTGCTTTCCCTATTTGTTGTTTAGAAATATCCCTGATTCTGGGAGCCAGCATGTGGCATGGTGGTTAAGGTGCTGGACTCCCACATGGCCAACCATGGGTTAAGTCTCAGGCCTGGTATCTTGAAAATTATGTCGGGCATATATGTGTGCATGACCAAGATCACAGGAGAAGAGTAGAGGAGAAGGGACAGTGATGTGGCCATCCCCTCTCGGGGGTGATTTCTTGCTTTCCCTCTCTCTCTAGTGAGCGTACACATCCTATGGAAAATCCCCCCCCCCCAGAATAATAATAACCCAAAAACTAAATAATAAAAAAAGAAATATCCATGATTCTGGTCAAATAAATCATTTCTAAAGTGAGACCTAAATATATTCACAAGCTAAATGTCTGATGCAAGCACTGCAATTGTTTTATTAACAAATTATGGTATAACTAGTCTTGATGATTTAACTTCTAAATCTTTATTCATTGATTGAGGTTGGGAGAAAATGAACCCAAGACATTTTTTTAATCTTGACTCCACTTTCAATTCAATTTAGTTCATCAAATATCAATAAAATGCTTCCCACCTCTCTGTTTTGGACTAGGAGATTCAAGGATTAGAAAGATAAGTCAGTCAATGCCTCTGTTAAAGAGTGTTTATTATCTCATAAGGGGATAAGACTCACACAGAAATGACTAAAATGTATAGCAGGGTGAGGAGAATGCAACTGGTATGAAGGAGAAGAGAGAACAAGGTAGATTTTAAGAATGAATAGACACTAAATTAATACTGATTGGATGAACAAAACAGTTAATAATATGAATATCATAAACACTGGTATATGAAGGTCAACTTGAGACTTGCTAATGAATGAAAATTTGCCCTTTAATTTACAGTCAGATTTTCTGTTACTTCCTTATATGTATCAATGGATTGTAAAGCCCTCAGGGATTCTCCTAGCAGGTCTGGTATGCATCACCTCCACACATTATGAAGCTATGTCTCTTCTATCCAGCACTGACTTTAGCTCAAGACTTGCAGTGGTCCTCTGGGGAATGAGTGGTTTGGGTTTTGCTTTCAGTTTGTTCTAATAAGTCAGCTGGAAATTCCTCTCTCAATTGTTATTGTTTTCCTGAGAATTCAGTGACATGGAGAGAACTGTACAATGCATTTGGTGGTGTTAGGGCCATTGATGCTGGTGAATGTTATGGTCATAAAGGAAATGGTTGCCTCTCACAGTAGGGGGTCTCTGTCTCTCCTGGAAGTTCCTACTGAAGTCTGACTTCCAGGAAAAGAGGTGGAGTAGGGTCCATTCGGCTAGAATGTCGTGCGCAGACCTAAAGTGCAATGTCTCGTGGCGGGCTTCAGTAATAGACACTACCGATGCCCTCCTCTCCTTTGCCCTTGCCATTTCGATGCACACTTGCTCACGTTCCAACTGTCAACACCTGAATTTCTTTGCCTCAGGGTTTTCTCTGGTCTCTAAAGCCCACTCTGCCCCTGGAGGGGAAAGAAGTCAGTAGTGTGAAAGTTAGTTATTTAAGATATTTGCAAAGAGGCATAAAAGATTTTATAGAATTTATGATTATGGATTTGAAGCATATGTAATAGCTTGAAAGAACTAATCGGTTAGCAGTAAGCTCTTTTTTCATTAAAGAGACATTTCGTATGAAGCAATATTAAAAAAATTCTAATGAGATGTAGGTGGAGGGGTAATTGTCAGCTTTCATAAACGAACACAAATATAGTCATTAAGCGATGAAACTGGGACTCCAGCCCGGGTCTTTTAACTATGACTTCTGTACTCTTTCACTAAATCCCTTTTCCTTTCTTTAGACTGCAGTAATTCATAAAAATAACTTATTCTGGCAAATATTAATATAGCTCTCATAAGAGGAAAGAGAATAAGACAGATACTTGCTAGGGTGGCATTCTCTATCATATAAGATATTTGATGTATACCAAACTTGTTTATGAAAAAATCCCTAGCTTTCTCATAATGAAATAAGGGGCACAAGTGTTTGTCTTGCCAATAATCTATTTCAACATACTGCTTATTTGAATAACAGCATATATGCAAGGCGTCCCTAATTCTGTTTTGCATGCGACACAGACAGGAAGAGGAACAAGGACACAGGTGGAGGACTATCAGGTAAACTTTAACGGATTCAAGTATAGATTTGCAGTTTTTTCCCTAAATCCATAATAAAGCTAATTAGCAAAAAAGCTCAAATATTGGGTTGTCTGAAAAGATGCATTTTTTTTGCATAGAAAACTATGTCATGATTTTTCCGACAACCTAATAAGTTGGGTTTAGTTTTGCGTAGCTTGTACTTTGCCAGGTGTATATTTAAAATGATGATTTAGAGATATATGTTAAATTTAATGAAATCCTGATAGATCTTTAAAACAGTTCATGGTATATGCAGACTATGAAAAAACTACCCATGAGTTTAAAAATTTTACTGCACCAAAATAAACTCATACTTTAATTCCACTTTCCACAAACTTTTTGAAGTTTCTTTGTAGGTAATCCTATTTATGGGTAGCAAGCACAAAGGACTCAGTTAAAAGCTAAACTATATACAGTATAGGCCAGTGTGAAACATATTTTATGATATCTTTTGGAAATGGGAATTCCATATGTAGTAATATATGCAGTAGACTTTTATTAATTAAAATAACTAGAATATCTCACTTCTAATTGGACATATTATCAATGAGTAAATATCTATTCTTAGATTATTAAGAAAACTTGAGAGAACCTATGGAATTGGGAATAAAAATTATTTTCAAATGTCACATACTGTTGCATATATTTCAAAGAGATATACAATTATGAGGAAATAATTGATGAATTTCAAGGTCAAATATACTCAAAATGAAACTTAATTGTTCAAACAGGTACTGTACACATCCTATGTGAAGGCATTGTTCACAGGTTGGATGACTTCTGAGATTCTGTCAAATTGAAAGCCTACGATTCTGACTCTCTGGTGCAGAGAACTGTATGAGTCGTTGGTCCCAGAAGGCTTCTGTTAAAATACCCAGTTCCTACCCTATCCCCTTGCTTTTACATTTATTTTTAAAATCATATTTGAAATATCATCTAAACATTTTTCCTTTCTTAATTTTGTAATTCAAGCTTCCCGTTATTTTCCTGAATGTATACAGGCAAATAAAATGCTAAGAGGTGGCTGTAAAAAGAAAAAAAAAATGTACTGTGGCCAATTGTGCTGGGAACACTAGGTTAAATAAGGTTTAAGAGGTTTCTTTGCTGTAGGAAATTTTAGAGACTTTAATATGCTAATGTACACTCTGAAATCTCAAGAGGCAGATAGAGTATGCAGTTCTGAAGAACAGCTTTCAAAGGTCATTTGAGGACATTCTTCCTATAGCATTTCCCTCCACTCATCTCTCCCCCTAACTTTCACATGCATTTCATAGCTCAGTTGCTTTAACAGTATTTTTTAATTTCCTCAGTGTTGATTATCTTTATCCACAATAATAACGAAACCATTTGAGGCATATTTAAGATAAGTTCTGTTCATAATTTTGGGGATGCACCTCCCTCACTATTTAATAACTTCAGCTAATAACTTTTTAGTCATGGGTTTTAAAATCTGCATGTGTGTAATTATGTTCAACAGATAAAACTGTGATTAATTAAATATGTATGACATACGACACAAGTTATTCTCTTTGCTTTTATTTTAGCAGAATATTTTCTTTGCATTTGATCTTATTTGGGCTTTGTCATGCTATATTTTAAATAGTTGAGTAGTAGAGAATCGAGTTCCTAGTGGAGTCAAAGTGAGGACACAGATATAAGCAGACACCCTTATAATAAATGAAAAAAACTTTTCTGAGTAAAGCTTTTATATTTGTTCAAATGATTAACTCCAATATTATTAAAAACAAACATAACTATACAGAGAAAAGGCAGAAAAAAATGCCTTTCTAGTAAACTAGATTGACTTATTTGGTGTACTTATTTAATATTTACATAGCAAGCTCACTAAGTATTTTGCCCATATTTTATATAGGTTACCTGAAATTTAAAGGGTATCATCCATCTTGACTAACATTATGCCAAAATATTAAAACTTCCAAAATAAATTTTCTTTTTTTAATTTCATCCTGGTTAGCTAAATTATACTTTTCAAAATGTTAACCAGATTAATGGAATCTGTGAATCCCTAACTTAAGGGTGTGTCACTGCGTTTGGCAAAATGACCATATATAAATAAATAAATAATACAAACCTTCATTATTACTCTTTGGCTTCAGGGACTTCTCCTGAGCCTAGGACACTGTCTGGCCTATAACAGACACTCAATCATTATGTGTTTGGTAGATACTGTGTAGATGTAGTTTTGCTCTTGTATAAACCCTACTATAAAAAGTCAAGTATAAAGATTGAGCACCATCACTCATTTGATGCACAACTTAGACAACTGGTATACCACTCAGTCGTTAGCTGTCTACCTCTCAGTTCATTTTCTATGTTGCCATCAGAGTTATCAGTCAAAACACAAAGTGGATCATGTTTAAAAACATCTAACTATACTTCCAATGCGCTAATGAATTTGAAACTATGCAGTAAAACTAAAACTACTCAGTGTCTCGTAATCTGTCCTTAGTTTGCTGTGACCATCTCCTCATTCCTCCTGCACTGAATGCTCCAATCACACTCCTTTGCTTTCTCTGGATTTGCAGTTCTTCCCCACTATTCCACTCTTGCACCTGTACCTTCTCCTGCTCTTCTTCCTGGGGAATTCTAGCTATTATTTCAGCAATTTGCATCCATCTATTTTATTACACCTTCTGAATTGTGCTGCATTATTTCCCTGTGATACTTTGTTTTCCTTTACATTTGTAATTCCCTCATGGGATGGATTGCAATTGACTTCACTTATATTTAGCACTGGCAAATTAGTAGGCATGGAATAATTGTGTCAAATAAATAAATGACCAAATATATGAACATAGATGAACGTTGTATATGTGTACAACAAAGGAAAATAACAGGACGGGTGAACAGATACAAGAAAATTCATTTCTCTTGTGCTACTTGCAAGATATTTATATTTGTCTCCCATTAGAACACAAGATTAATAATAAATGTGGAATACAATTACACAGACACACACACACACACACACACACAGTATGGGGTTCTGTGATGTTAAATGGAAGGCCATAGAGCAAGTGCAGAGACAATGTAAGCCCAAAGCTTGAAAGAATATACTAATCTTTTTTTTTTTTTTTTTTTTTTTGGACAGGTTTTCACTATAGGGCATGTGCACTCGCCAGACAGACAGAGAGACATAGAGACAGAAAGCGAGAAATCACCCCCCAGGGGGGATGGTCACGCTGCAATCCCTTCTCCTCCATTCTCCTATCGGGATCTTGGGCATGCACGCACATGCGCCCGGCGTGAGTTTTAAGCCACAGGGTCTGGGACGCGAACCACAGTTGACTACATGGGAGTCCAGCGACATAGCCATTACGCTAACTGCTGATTCCCAATATACTAATCGTTTGGTAAAAACAAGGAAAGAAGTCTTAATAAGTAGAAAATAAATTTCTTACATCCCATCTTGGTCTTTCTCCCATTTTAAAAAAGTTTTTTCCAGTCACTGTATGAACCTTTCTTTCCCTCTCTCTCTCTCTACATATTGGGTCATCAGAAAAGTCGTGACATATTTTTCTATCTTTTTCTATGTTAAAATGCATCATGAGTTTCAGCAGATGGAAGAGTGGTTATGTCACTGAACTCCCTCATGGCTGACTGCTGTTTAAATCCCAGACCAAGTGGTTTGAAAATCATGCCAGGCACTAATGCATGTGTGCAAAGTTCCCAGGAAGAGAATGGAGAAGAAGGGATTGCAGTGTGGCCATCCTCCCAGTGGGAGTTGTATATGAGTTCAGAAAAAAACCAATGTAACTAGGGAACCGATTATGTGGTTAATTTTCAGGGGAGGACTAAGAGTGATTTTTTTTTTCCCAATACTTTTCTTACTGAATGAAAGTGATTAAAAAGATGTATCACTTCATTTAGTGGCAGGTAGTATACTTTATTAGTGAACTGTTTAATATAGGTACTCCATAATTTATGAAAGTATAAGTTACACTTATGCTGTCTATAAGATTCAGAAAGATGTCCAAAAGTACTATTGGCTATTTTGCTTACTTTTTGTTAATGTCACCACCTTTTAAACATTTGTAGGTGGAAAATTCTACTGAAATAAATTATGAAATTATCCTCTCTTTTCTACTTAATAAGAAATACAACTTACTTCTTGCTAAACCATAACAGATACTTCTCTGTAGCTACTTTCGATTTAAGGCCGGAAAGTCTTAATGCATCTTATATTTCTAAAACTATAAGCAGATATTTCTTTTTTTCAAAAGATGAGCTTTTGGATGTTTGTGTCAAATACAATAATGGAAACATTCTAATAAGTGTTCTTGCAGCATCAGTGAAAACAAGTGGAACCGGACTTAATCTTAGCTTTCACAATTCTTCCAATAAAAAGGCACTTTCATTCTGACAATCATGTTTTTCCTTTACCTTGAAAAAACTTGTATCCTCTGCTTCATTTGTTGTTCCTTTTTGTTTTAATTGCTAGGGGGCACACATATGCACAAGCAAGAGATGGAAAGACGCAGACAGAGAGAAAGAGAGAGAGAGAGAGAGAGAGAGAGAGAGAGCGAGCGCATGCGGACAATGAGCGCACACAAGAGAGTATCTCCAACAGGGATGATCGTGCTGCAATCCCTTCTCCAGTTCTCCATCCCCTTGGGACTTGGGGCATGCACACCCAGCATGTTTCTCAAGCTGCTGGGTTAGGGATTCTAATTTCAGTGGGCCGTGAGAGATCTAGCAACCTTAGCAGGTAGGCCACAGGCTGGCTCTTCACTTTCTCTTTTGTTTTTTATTTATTTTTGCTACAGGGCACATGTGCTCACCAGAGAGAGAAGGAAAGTGAGAAATCATCCCCCAGGGGTGCCAAAATCCCTTTTCCTCCATTTACCTCTTGGGATTTGGGGAATACATGCACACATACCCAGCGAGATGTTTAAGTTACTCAGTTGGTCATTTGGGATCCAGAGTCTTAACCTACGAGCTACCTGCTGGTCCCATTGTTACATTTCTTTTCTCCAGTCCACATAAGAAAATGAGCTTATAGCTGTAATCATGGCACCAGTTGCTAGGAGACAATTATACACCCCTTCCTTCCTTCCTTCCTTCCTTCCTCCCTTCCTTCCTTCTTCCTTTCTTTTTCTTTAAGGTTTTTGCCATAGGGCATGTGTGCTTGCCAGAGAGAGACAGAGAGACAGAGAGAGTGAGAAATCATCCTGCAAGGGAATGGCCACACCACAATTCCTACTCCTCCATTTTGGGCATACACACACACACCACATGCACCAGATGTGATTTTTTCCAGCCATCAGGTCTGGGACTCAAACCACAGTTGGCCATGTGAGAGTCCAGAGCTATAACCACTATGCCACCTGCAGGCTCCTAGACACCCTCTTCACTGCTGTCAATTTCACTTGCACTAGTCTGACTGAGATCTGTAAAGGTGTTTCTGTTTTCTATGAAAACAATAAACCTAGTGTAGTATAATGGGACTTGCACAATCAAATAAACGCAACTAAAAAGTATGATGAAAGAGTAAAATTCATCTTTCTAGCATAATCTCATGTCTTTCGAGTTTCTCCTCACTTTGTTGCAGATCCTGACTGAGCAAAGCTGGATATGCAAAAGGAGGCTTATAACGAAGCAAAAGCAGCAAGTCCTGCCAGTACTGCAGTGCGGGAAACTGCTGATAGGATTTCTTTGCTGTAGTAATTTCTTTGGATACCTAATTTGTTCGTGTTGCAGTTCACTTGTTGTTACTTTAATATATGAAAATGAAACGCCTGCACTTTTTCTTAGCCTATACAATAAAACCTCAGAGTCCCTGGGTTTTCATCATCTTCGATAGTTAAGATTCTGAACACAGAGGTAGAAAGCAAGAAGTCATGATCCCCCCCACCTCGATTCGTGGAGGGGTAATGGTCATGCCACAATCTCTTCTCCTCCCTAGATTTTTGAGCATGCACATGCACATCCACCAGCGTGAGTTTCAAGTTGCCAGGTCCAGAACTTAAACTGCCATTGGCCATGTGGGAGTCCAAAGCCCCAACTACCACACCACCTTCTGGTCCAGAGACATATTGATAAAAGATATAAAAACAGACTCTGCCCTGATGAAGATTTCAATAGGAAAACAATTGACTCAACTAGTGCAAAACAAGGAATCCACGTTTCTGCTGCCTCCAAGCTTCATAGCTTCCTCTTCAGCTAGTGCTCTTTTCCTATTCCCACCTTTGCCCTATACCCCATCTTGATCAGACAGAGCCACATTCTGAGCTTTGATCGACTCTTTTGCCTTTGTAGTTCTGTCTTCAAATTCTCTTATCCACATTTCATAACTGAAAAAATCCAGTACATTTCTTCTTCTTAAAGACTTATTTTATTTATTATTATTGTTACTTTTTAAATTAGTTATAGAATGTATGTGTTCACCAGCGAGACACAGAAAAAGGGAAAGTGAGAAAGCAAACCACCAGGTCCAGGATTTGAACCATGGTCAGCCATATGTGAGTTCAGCACCCCAACTACCGTGTCACCTCCAACCCCCGTACATTTCTAAATTAAATGTCTCTCTCTCTCTTTTTTTTTTTTTCTATGAAGCCTTCCTAACTGCTTTGATTATTCTAATCATTTCATCTTTTGGATTCTTAACACATTTTATAGTTTTTCTGTTTTTGAAGATATCAAATTGTCTTAGACTTATTGCCTACCTTGAACAATATCTAGCAGATAATTGTTGAATGAAAGTATTGTACTAATCACAGAGGTGTTCTTCTTAATTGCTGTTAGCTCATTCCTACTGTCAGAATGTATGTTTTTAATCCTTTAAAGAATTCAAATGGTGAAAGCTGTTATCTCCACTTGTCAGGTCTCTCCTGGAGTGAGGCACATACTATGGCTAGTTTACTTCTTTGTGCTTCTTTTTGTCTCTTCTTTGTGCTTCTTATTGTGGCTTATATGTTGGTTTTGAGAGTTTTATTTTTATTTATTTCTTGGCTTTGGTGTAGAAAAAAAAGAAAAGAAAATGGACCTTATGGCCAATAGCCACTAACTAAAAGGATTCCTTCTTTTTAGGTAATGACTCAACCAGTAATGGGATTCAGAAGTAGAATTTCTGGATTTCCCATCTCTTCTTTAAAACTTTGGCGATTTTATCTTAATTAATTAATTAACTAATTAATTTTTTGTTAATTTGCCAGAGGGTGCTGCACTTGCCAGAGAGAGAAAGAGAAAGGGAGAGGAAAAATGAGAAAGCACCCTCCATGGTGCACGGTCAAGCCACAATTCCTTCACCTCCATTCAGTCCTCCTATGCGGACTGTGGGAATGCACTCGCACACGCCCAGTGTATCTTTACAAGCTGTTAGTCTGGGACTCAAACCATGCAGTGGGCCCTGTGAGATCCACTTGCTTTCACCACCATGCCACTGGCTGGCTCACCGTTGGCTCTTTAAGATGCTTTATTCAATCCCAGAGATTTCTAGGAGGCGCTAGGGTGAGCTGGGTAGAATTCTAGAGCTAGTATAATTCTTAATGTTTGAGCGCTGTAAATCCAAAGTCTAAATAAGTGGACTTTATCTTTTAATACACACTGTCATGCATTTGGCAATTTGCCAAAAGTCTTGTCCAGAACCTGACATCTCGCTTAGGTGGTGCTAGACATGGTAGGCAGCCTTGGGCTGAGAATAAGTTAACTGGGACCACAGCCACTGCTCACCTTTAATGTGCAAATGACCACATTTATGCTTGTGAAGTTTTCTCTTTTTAACTGATCTTGCCTTGAGGTAGGATTATTGGCTTTTTTTTTTTCTTTTTAATGATGTAATAAGCCTCTGCGAGGTCAATCATGGCTTTTAGGCTTTTTTGATTAATTTGCAAACAGTTTGAGAAGGTCACTGATTTTGCCAATTATCTGAGATTCACATTGTGTCTAATGGGACACTGAATTTCCCTTTCATATAATGAAAGTGGCAATACTGCCGGAAGGGGTGCTGTCTTAGTCTGTTAAGTGTTGCTCCACAGAAATACTCAAGACTGGTGATTTATGATGAATGGATGCGTATTTAGCTCACATTCCAATGGCTGCAAAGTCTAAGAGCTTGGGGCTGGCACTTGAGCAGCCTCTGCTGCATCGCAACATGGTGGAGAAAAGCAGAGTAGTCAGGGGATATGTGGACAGAGAGAGATCGACTTGGGAACAGTTCTTCCTTCTGTAACAGCCCACTCTTGTGAGAACTAACCACTTCCCATAAAAGCAAGAATTCACTCCATGTCTGGGACATTAATCTCTTCCTGAGGTGGGGCCTCCATGTTCCAAACACTGTCCACTAGTCTCACCTCTTAAAGTTCTCACTACTTCCCAGTGCCATTACTGGGAATAAAACTTTCAGAACATGAACATTTGGGAACAAAACACTCTCAAAATCATAGTAGATGCAAATTAAATCTGAGCTATGTGTTAACCAGGCAGTTTGGGATAACTGTGAACCAACTATAGAACCATTTTTCTCCATTCTTTTATTAAATATCTATTTCACACTATAAGGTCAGTCCTTAATATCTTCCTTTGATAAATATTTGGTTAGGCTCCTTAAACACATCTACAGTGTGTCTTAGGATCAGTACCTCCATCTAATCCCTTTGGCTTTATCATCTATTCAATAAGAAATGCCATTAACAGCAACATTTCTGAAACTGTGAGATCCTTGATCATTTTCTATGTATTATATTTCTAAAAGGAAAAATATATTTTAATAGGATTTTAGCAAACACTTTTGACTTAAACCTTCGTCAGTCAAATAAGAGTTAGTTATAACAGAAAATGTGCTTACTCTGTTTGGTGCATTTTAGCCGAGAATACTACCTGACAATAGCGTGTCTGGGTGTGGCCAGAGAGTGGTGCAGTGGTAAAATACGACATACTGCCAGGTGGACCATGTAGGAAGGTCCAGGTACATGTACGGAGACTTCCCTGAGTACACTGGGCATGCACACACCCAGTGACCCAGGGCTGGCTGAATCGAGGGGTGAACTACAGCATCAAGATCCTACTGGGGGTCCTGCCTGTTTCTCTCTGTCTCTTATGGAATCATCAATATATAAATGTGTCTGCACACATGAGGCATTTCAAAAAGTCCAAAAAATTTGATATCTATGTGTCATGTTGCATAAAAGACATTTTCCATGAACTTTTTGAAAACTGTGTCTGTCTCTCTTGGTATAATGTATGTAGTACTCAATTAGTATTTGTAGAATGAATGAATATCCCCAAAAGGCCACTTGACTGTGGCTTTCTTTTTTCTTTATGTTTCTTTTAAAGGTATACCTGACAGCCTATGTGTAATATAAAACTATATATTGCTTTAGGAGCAAACAATTAAGTCTAAAAGACTTCAATGACATTACTGACTTTTAGAGAGAGTAGCAATTTTCAAGATCATCTTACCCAAATTCCTCTTAGGTAAAAGGAAGAGAAGAATCACAGATGTTAATGATTCCATCCATTTAAAAAAATTTTTTTTCTAGGTTTTTGCTATAGGGCAAGTGTGCTCACCAGAAAGGAGAGAGACAGTGACAAGGAAAGTGAGAAATCACCCCCCAGGGGGATGGCCATGCTGCAATCTCCTCTTCCATTCTCCTTCCAGGATTGCAGGCACACAAGCACATGTACTCAGCGTGATTTTCAAGTCACTGAGTCCGGGACTTGAACCACAGTCAGCCATGTGGGAATCCAGCTGCTTTAATCACCACATGACCTGCTGTTCCCCTATTCCATCCACTTTTTTTTCTTTTGTCACAGGGCATGTGTGCTTGCCAGAGAAAGACAGAGACAGTGAGAGGAAATGTAAGAAATCACCCCCTAGGGTGATGGCCACACCATAATCCCTTTTCTTTCATTCTCCTTTTAGGATTTTGGGCACACACGCACATGTGCCTGGCAGGAGTTTCAAGCACTGGATCTGGGACCTGAACCGTAGTCAGGCTGGGAGTCTAGTGTCTTAACCAGTATGCCACCTGCTGGCCTCTTCACCTATTCTTTAGGAAAAAGCAATCGAAGCTTTGTTATCCATCCCTCAGTGAGTGAAAACTGATAACTCACTCTGTTTGGAACCATCATAGTATTGGGGGTCTAAGTCAAGAAAAAGGTTGGAGAGAGCGTATGACATTTCCCTCACCACTGGAGCAGCTTGGTGAGGATCGAAGTTAGGTGTTCACGAAGTGAGGTTCTACTGTCCCTGGCAGCACACAAATCTAGCTGTAGACCTCTTGAGTATTGCTTTGTTTTTGTCTGTTTGTTTTGCTTTAAATAATTATTAATTTGGGATCAACAGATGGTGTAATGGTTAGGTCGCTAGGCCCCCATGTAGTCAACCACAGTTCAAATCTTCAACCTGGTAACTTAAAACTCATGCCAGGTGTGTGCATACGTGTGTGTGTGTGTGTGTGTGTGCACACGTGCGCACGTGTGCATGTGTGCCCAAAATCCCATGAGGAGAATGGAGAGAAGGGATCGCAGTGTGGCCATCTCCCCTGGGGGGGGGATTTCTCATTTTGTTTCTCTGTCTGTCTCTGTCTCTCTGGTAAGCGCATGTACCCTATAGCCAAAACAATAATAACAACAAAAAACTTCTCAAAAAAATAAAAGATTATTTATTTGGGGGCCAGCAGATGGCATAATGGTTACATCGCTGGACTCCCACATAGTCGACTGCAGTTCGAGTAGTGGACCTAGTAGCTTAAAACTCACACTGAGTGTGTGTACATATGTGCCCAAAATCTTAAGAGAATAATAGAGAACAAGTGATTACAGTGTGACCATCCCCCCTGGGGATGATTTCTCACTTTCTGTCTGTCTCTGTCTCTCTCTCTCATGAACACACACATCTTATAGCAAAAATCTCTCTTAAAAAAGGATTATTTATTTAATTTTATTAATTATTATTATTATTATTTAATTTGCTATAGAATACATGAGTTCACCAGTGAGAGGCACAGAGAGAAAGAGAGAGAGAGAAAGAGAGAGAGAGAGAGAGAGAGAGAGAGGAAGCTGGGAAGACAGAGAGGGGAAAGTGAGAAAGCAAGTTCCCAGGTCTGGAACTAGAATCGAAATTGGCCATGTGGGAGTCCAGCCCCTTATCCACACCACCTGCTGGTCTCCCCTGCTGAGGTTTTGTCTTTAAGGTGGAAGAAAATGTATGAGCCACTACTAATCTTAAATGCTATTTTGCTCAAATAATTTTTAATGCCAGGATAGTTAAGATGAAGTTCATTGTTGTGATGATGATGGTGATGACGATGACGATGATGATGCTACTGGGTAAAGCATGCGAATCCATCTGGAACTTCAATTATTGTGGTATTAAGTAGAATCCCTAAGGACTCCACAAATAATTTAATTCAGTATTTAAAATAAATGTGTGTGTGTAAAAATAACATAACAGATAGAGTTCCTACTATATACCACTATTCTGATATGAAAACAGTTTAATTTTAGCTATATTAACTGATCGAAAGCTGTTCTACAAAATAATGGATAAATTAAAGGAAGAAAATGAGGTGAAATGAGTAAATCTAATGTCTAGAATGGTACATATCTTTCAGTTCAACTCATAATATTAAAATGAAAATAGAGACTCTGTCAATAATTAATCACAAATTCAGCAAATACTTAAGAAATGGTTTCATTTTAAAGTTTGTTTTAAAGGATTTTTATCCCTTATGCATGAGTGGAATTGTCCCCTGGACAATTCCAAGCTGAAAATACAATTTATTTGATCATAGTTGATATTAACAAAATGACAACAAATATAACATTGTAGTGTTGTTATATTTTTGTGCCTTTCATGGCTCAGTGGTTGGTATTTACATAAATTATTCCCTTTATTCTTATGGATAATTTAGGGTAAAAAAAAAATATCTTAAACTATATTTTTAAATACTCTGAGGATCATGTTTTGAAATGTTTAAATGAATTTATGGCTAGCTGCTATTTTAAATAGCAATACATATTTAGGAATTAATTAGTTCATGACAAAAATAATTTGGAAAACAGGAATAGAAGATGAAATGCTTCTCTAACAACAGTTTTTCATTAAACTATTTTGAGAAAATACTGTGAGAGTTGTTTCCATTATGTTTTTGCAAACTGATACAAATTAAAATGTCAGCAAAGTAATTATTGACAGCAAGCCACCATCATATGAAATGAGTTCATCCTTTCAGAAATTCACTAATGTATCCCTTACATTCATTGTATTAATTTTACATTCTTCTGAGAGAAGTCTCTTTTTCAAAGGAACTTTTCTAATCAAGATTATTTAGTATTTTTTTGGGAAAAAAACCAAACAAACAAGAAACAAAAAAACATGGCTGGGGCCAGCAGGTAGTGTGGTGGTTAAGTCACTGAACTCCTAAATGGTTGACCGCAGTCTGAGTCTCAGACCTGTTGGCTTGCTTTCTCACTTCTCTCTCTTTCTCTCTCTTTCTCTCTCCCTCTGAATTAAATTAGTGAGCACATGAGCCCAGTAGCAAACTAAAAAATAATAATAATGATAAAATTAAATAAATAATTATTTTTAAAGACATCTATTAAAAAATATGATGTGGTTGACCCTATGACACTGTTTTAGAGTGCTATCTGTATTTATGAAAGTGGATATTAAACAGAGGGTTTCGAAGGTAGGTATACAAATTCCTGACAAAGTTTGTATTAGTTCTTTTGTTTGGATGAATCAAGAATAAAACCAAGCAATATTAAAAGTGATTTTACCTTAAAAATTATATTTAGAATTAAAAAAAAAAAGCTTTTCTTTGGGGGAAAGAGAACAATTAAAGGTGTTATTTTCTCACAACATGGAAGATTTTGTTACATTTGTGAGCTTTATTCCTGAGCCATTTTAAAGAGACAAAAGTCTACTATTGTTCTCAATATTACTATACAATCAGGACAGAAAAGAAACCTTTTAGGACTCAGTAAGAATAGAAAGGTAGACACTCAAGTTTTCTACTGCCTTTGAAATGACGCAAAAATAAGATGCCCAGTTCCCTTAGCAAGAGCTTACTTAAGGTCTATTGAAAGAGGTCCTCCGAAGCACCCAGGTGTGCCTATTTTCTTCTTAGAAACCAGTTAAGGTCCTGTAATGGGTCAGTGTGTTTTCAGCGCTCAGTAGCCTCCTCCAGACTGAATCTTTTAAGCACGAGTGCTAAGTGGAAGGTCTTTCTGAGCTTGCTCGCCCTCTGACAGGAACTTGGCAATCCGGGCAGTTTTGAGAATTGCTGCTCTGTGGGATTGATCCTGAGTTATTTACAAAGCTTCAGTTGTTCAGGTCAAACAACTCAAACTTTCAATAAAGGGGCAGGAGTCAGAGGGAAGGGCTTAGGAGTTGGAGCTGAAATGACTGCGTTGCTTAAGAAAGTAAGAGAAGGTTTTTTTCTTGGATTCCATAAACACCCATTACAAAATGGTGAATAGCTACCATAATTAAATCTCCAGATTGTTTTTCATCTGTATCAAGGACCAATCTGAATGATGTTATAGGCTGATAATTAATATTTCCTATGCACACATTTCTTTGTTCAATTGTTTTTGTGTTTATCTTTTGTTTCTTCTTCTATAAAGAGATCAGGACCTAAATACTCTGTCATGTCTTCTTGTAGTGTATATTGGCTTCACTAGACTACAGAACTGTAGTATGGTTTTTTTTACTTTTAACTTCTACAAATGTTCATGTAATTGAAAAAGGAAATTCAAGACCTATACATCAGTGCCTTTCAGATATGCTTCCTTAAGAAAACATGTCTGAAATATATTAGGGTGTCAGAAAAGTCATGATGCATTTTTGCATAGAAAAATATAGAAAAAATACATCATGACTTTCCCAACAATCTAATATTTTGGTTTTGATTTTTGTAACCAAGTACTAAAGTTAATGCTATAAATAAGCATCCAACTGCAAAATTTACTACTACAAATTAAGTCATATATAATTAGTTAAACTATATGTCAAATAAACCAAACAGAAATGTTACTGTTACTGTCCAGCCCACTTAACGTAGGACAGGTAAATATGAGCACACATCTCTAAAACCACTAGATGGCATTCATTCACTGCAATTTTGGCCAAAGACAGCCTCAAAGCTTTATCATGATGTGCAGGGTTAGGGAGAAGGCAAATGTTATTCATTATTTGATGATATTTCCCTATCATTTAACGCAGTGACAAAGCTCAGTTTTATCTCTTCCTGCCTGCTTCAAATCAAAATCAACAAATATTTATTGAAAGCCTTATTGAAGGATTCTTCTTTTGCAAGGAGAGTCAAAAACCATTTTCACTGTATGCTAAAGTATTTACTTACATCACTAGCAAAAAGTATACCACTTGGTTTTCTATTATTTCATTGTTTTACTAATATATGTAGCTATGCTACTTCTCATGTTTCTACTTTTCTAAAGGTCAAACAAAGACATGCAAATTTATATCTTTTTCTGATTTTTAGATGGCTTTAATCTTCAAAAATTAGCATTTCTGAAAAGAGGAGACGAACAGCTCTGACATTTCACAAAGGGTTCTTCTAGTATTTGTCTTTGCTTGTTTTTCCATAGAGTGTGTGTACTCGCTGGAGAGGAGAGAGACAGATAGAAAGTGAGGAATCATCCCACTAGGGGGATGGCTACACTACAATCCCTCCCCTTCCATTCTCCTCTCTGGATTTTGGGCACACACACCCAGCATGATTTTCAAGCCTCTAGGTCTGGTACTGTTACTGGGTTGGGCCATGTGGGAGTCTGGCACTTTAACCAACATGCCACCTGACTGGCCCTTATTGTATGTGTCTTTTTTTTTTTTGGAGAGGTTTTTGCTATAGGGCACGTGCGTTCGCCAGACAGACAGAGAAAGAGATAGAGAGACAGAAAGCGAGAAATCACCCCCCAAGGGGGATGGCCACACTGCAATCCCTTCTCCTCCATTCTCCTCTCGGGATCTTGGGCACACACGCACACGCGCCCAGTGTGAGTTTTAAGCCACCGGGTCCGGGACATGAACTGCGGTCGACTACATGGGAGTCCAGCGACATAGCTATTATGCTAACTGCTGGTCCCTGTATGTGTCTTTAAAATGCATGAGAAGCAATACTCCTAAATGCACTGAGACCCAAGAACCAAAATGTCCTTTCATATTAGAGGATTATGATTTAGTCCTGGAGGTAAACCATGCATGTAATGAAAACTCCCAAGCCTTTTACGCCAAAGGAAAAAGAGAAGATATCTTGGAAGAAGATATTGATGGAAACATGTAAATCAAAGGTCAACTTTTTCTTTTGAGCGTCTAGGTTAATTAAGAATATAAAATCCAGGACTTACCTGTTCTAGTATGTTTTGAAGCCTCTCTATCTCACAGTCTATTACAAATTTCTTCTCCTGTCTTCTATCAAGTTCTTCTAGAAGTTGTCTATAGCTGACATCATTAAAATTTTCCACACATATAGCGCTGACATGCCAACCATTTTGTCCCGCTTTTTCCATTATAGCTTGGAGTATCGAGTATCCTATTGGAGAAGAAAAAAAGTGACTGAAAACATGCTATTATTCCCCTTTAATGACCTGTGTAGGCACTGAGTCTAAATCGACATGTCTATGTTCTAATACATACACTGTATGACTAGAAACTTAAAAACCTGAGTGGTTATTTCAGAATCATTTGTTCTTGCTTTCTTTACTCAAGGCAACAAAATCTCTTAAAATATTGATAAAGTGAAGTAGCAATAATGTATCTTGTTCAAACTCCTAACATTTTTCCACGAGAGAATACTGCATTGCTCTAGACACATTTTTGATGGGATAAACCAAAAACCAAATCCACCACCACCTGTAGTCAATAATAATTTCATGAACTTTTTGTTATTTTACTCACTAGACAGAATTCATTTTGAACAGCTGTTTGACTGTCCTCTTGGGCAAGGTAGTAACATATTTTTCTTTTCTTTTTATCAAAAAAATTTTGCCAGAGGTCATATGTGTTCTCCAGAGAGAAAGGAAAAGTGAGAAAGCACCCTCTGTGGGGAATGATTACACACAATCCTGTCTTCCTCCTTTCAGAATTTTGGGCATGCATGTGCATGTGCACTGCGTGTTTCCAAGCTGGTGGGTCCAGAATTCGAACTGCACAGTGGGCCATGTGGGGTCCAGCTGCCTCAACCACCATGCCATGGGCTGACCCAAAAACATTTTTTCCTCTAAAGAATTTTTTTATTTAATTTTATTTATTTATTTTAATTTTACTAGATAGAGACAGAGCAAGTGAGCAAGCTAGCAAGAGAGAAAATGAGAAAGCAAGTAGCCAGGTCTAGATAGAGACAGAGCAAATGAGCAAGCTAGTGAGAGAGAAAATGAGAAAGCAAGTCGCCAGGTCCAGGATTTGAACCGTGGTTGGCCATGTGGTAGTCTAGCACTCTTAACCACCTTGCCAGCTGCCAAACCCCCAACATTTTTTATTTAGTAATAGAAGAGAAGATGTAAGAGAAATAGTACAACTCTATTTATTGAGGGCCCATTATTTTCAGAGCTCAGTTTGGTGAAGTGAATAGGAGTGTACTGAAGAGGCATTATTTATGTAACTCTCCTCTTGGCAGTGGAATGGTGTAGATGGATTGTGGGAAGAGCTGAATGAAAACTAGATGAGGCACTGAAGACTCATAATCTGGCAGAGAAGAAAGGCAGTCAAATAAAGAAGGGCAACTTACATTTTACAAGTGTAATGATAGTAGTACTTAAGGCAAAGTTCTGGCCCAAGAAAAGATTTGGTTTAATTTGCCTGAATGGAACAAGAAACATGCCACAGAGGTGAAAACTTGAATAAGGTCTTAACGGTTGAGAAAGAGTAGGCAAGATTGCTGGAGGTAGGATGTTCGCCAGGTGAAGACAATCTTAAATAAGACAATGGAGGGACTAGCAGTTAGCGTAGTGGCTATGTCACTGGGCTCCCATGTAGTCAACTGAGGTTCGAGTCCCAGATCCAGTGACTTAAACTCATGCAGGGCATGTGTGCATGCATGCCCAAGATCCCGAGAGGAGAATGGAGGAGAAGGGATTGTGGTGTGGCCATCCCCTGGGGGGTGATTTCTTGCTTTCTGTCTGTCTTTTTGTCGAGCACATGCACCCCGTAGCAAAAAAGTCTCAAAAAAAAAAAAAAAAAAAAAAAAGACTGTGGAATAATCTCTACTCTGTTCTTGTTCCTTTTAAAAATGTATATACTTAGTTTTTCCATGAACAAGAGAGACACAGAAGAAGAGACAGACAGACAGCACTTCCAACAATGTCTTGACACTAAGATCCACTCCCAGCTTCAGCCAGCCCTGGATCATGGGCATGCATGTGGCTGGTGTACTCAAGGAGGTCTCCAAAGGTGAACCCAGAACCTTCTGATGCCAGTCAGGCTACAGAGCCCCCTGTTTAACCACTGCACCGCCATCCAGCCCCTTCTACTATGTTCTTGATCAAGGTCTCCAGGTCTCCCTGCAGGTGGAAGGGAGGTCACCTGGCTACAACACCTGGGTTAAGGAAGGAGCTGGGAACTTGTAATTCTAGCACTTGGAGTTTAACTGCATGCCAACACTGTTCCCCAGCTGTCAGTCTAGAATTAGAATGTGAAAGAAGAAAGGAAAAAGAGTCTTTTAATCTATCACCTACCCTTGAATAGGGATTGGTTGGGACCAAAGCCTGTTAGCCTCTTAAATTTTTTATTTTATGGCTCAGCATAAACAACATCATCTAACCTTCTTTAAGAAAGCCTAACACTTATCTGAGCTCATTATATAGTAGGTGCCTATAGTATTTCCCTCCCTTGGTCCCGGAGATAGGGTAGAAAGCTAGGTAGATTAAAGGTGAAGACGAAAAATGAATACAAAACATTTGCAAGATATGAATATATGTATTCAGTTCTCTGGTTTTTATATGAGTCTCACAGACTTAGAGATGATCATTTTTGGGTATGTTTGCTACATGTCAGCGTTTCGGACATTACTGATGCTCAGTTAATATCAACAGATGGAACTGATGATGAGATCATATTTGAAACATAAATTACTTGATATCATGCCAAATGAAATACTGTGGCAGTCAGGATTCATTTTTACCTAAATGAAAAAAAAATTGTCAAAAGAGGAAGAACAAGGGCATGTTAATTACTATATAATTATTCTGATATGTGTATTGCTCCATTTAATCTTTCTTTTCCTTTTGCATGCCAGTAATTATCTTTTCACCTTTTACATAGAATCCCACCACCCTGAAACTCGGTATTCTTTCTCTTGCTTCCTAGTCAATACATATGTAACATGTTGTCATGAAACCATTCTTAATGCATGGGTGCATGCTTCATGTATTCTGTTACTGGAACCTGCTCTCTGATGGAAACTGAGGCAATGCTCCTTTTATTATTTTTTGACACCTATGAACATGTTCTTTGACTTGAATGTTTTTAAAAATACCAATTGCCATCTTACTGTTCTCTCCTTTCATTTATTGTTATGCCAAAATAATTCTAAGGGTTTTGTTTGACTGAGTGCTACAAAAATGATAACTATCGGCCACCGATATCTAAGTACCTTCCTGCTCCCTCTGATCAACTCGCAGCTTGGCACAGTTCTCATATATTGCTGCCTTTCCGGGCATCTGCTGGCCATCGGGCCTCATGTCAGTACGAGGTACCCATGCTGTCATTCTCCTGCTGACGTGACTTTTACGCAACACAGAGCACTCATCTTCTAATGAAATGTGTGTGTGTTTCCATGTACGTTACGAAACTGAAATAGTCACACTAATGAAACAAAATTATAACGTGACGCCATTTCATTATAATTTTGCAGATTTACAGAAGACATGATAATTGAAATGAGACGAAGCCCTAGGATGCAATATTTGTTAAATGGCAAAGAAAGTTGGCCACAAAACAAGCCCTATTAATCATAGTCAGAAATAAACGGTAACTTTTCACAGCAGTGCAAAGGCCGTGTAGTTCTATATTCAGATGCTGGCTGAAACCTAATATGCTTTGATAAGCTATGTTTGGTTTTAATGTGCTTAGTATTCATTACTACTCAGATATGTATATCTTATTTATTTGCCAAGATAGCTGGGAATATGTTGGAACTAGGAGAAAAGACTGCTGTTGAATCTATGATTATGTAATTTAGCTATTACATAAACTAGAAAATCGTGAGTCAAATCATACCATTTCTACACCTGGCTATGATTTGTGTCTTAGTGATTAGAAAAACCTATGATACACTGTTGCCCAAAAAAGTGAATGTTGCCGTTTTAGCGGATTATCTCATGACTAACAGAGAATTTACTACTGTAAAGGGTAGTGGAAGCCTTGATTCTACTGTAAAAAGCTGTCTCACATTTCGATTCGATGTAATTTATTGAAAATTATATCTAAGATTTGATGACAGCTATCTCTTAACAATTTTGTACAAGACAATTATTCCGTGGACTGGGGAGAGGGATGGCTTTAGGATGATTTAAGAGCATTACTTCTGTATTTTACTTTATTTCTAGTATTATTACATTGTAATATATAATGAAATAAACAACTCACAGCAATGCAGTATTTGCAACTTCTCCCTAGCGTCACTGCCTTAGCTTCACCTTAGATCATAAGGCATTAGATTCTCATAAGGAACACGTAACCTATTAATAGATCCCTCATATGAACAGTTCACGGTAGGGTTCACGGTCCTATGAGAATGTAATGCCACTGCTGATCAAACAGGAGGCAAAGCTCAGGTGATAAAAAGAATAATGGGGAATGGCTATGAATACAGATGAAGTCTGCCATTCACCTCCTGTGCAACCTGGTTCCTATATACTATTTTTTAATTTTTTTTTTGGAAGGGTTTTTGCAATAGGGCACATGCGCTTGCCAGAGAGACAGACAAAAAGCGAGAAATTATCCCCCAGGGGGATGGCCATGCCACAATCCCTTCTCCTCCATTCTCCTTCGGGATCTTGGGCAGACACACACACGTGCCCAGCGTGAGTTTAAGCCACTGGGCTTGGGACTTGAACCATGATCGACTACATGGGAGTCCAGCGACATAGCCATTATGTCAACTGCTGATCCGGGGTTCCTATATACTTTATAGCAGGGGCTCCCAGGGGCTGAGAGTTATGAGTCTTGTCTTTATAAGGAATTTACTATCTAGCAAAATCGATAGTGAAGTAACTAATTATCATACAAAATACACAAAATTGTATAAGTATCTTCAAGAGTGTCAAAATAATTTTTTAAAAATAGTGTAGAAGGTATACCATGAACATGACCATATTTTTGGATTATAAAATGTCATTAAAGACTTTTTCAGAGTTAGTATAGGACACTATCTCTTACACATAAAATATTTTCTAAACTGTTATGATATCATATAGTATGATCAATTAAATAGAAAAGAATCATAGTGAAATAAATGGAAAATGGATAATAAATGGATAATGACCTATTCTGAATAATAGCTTCAGAGATGTTGCTAACTCCCCAAGTTGGTTTTTATCTAATGTTCTCATTTGCAAGAGTAATTTGATTTGACTGTTTATAGACAGAGTAGTAGGAAGAGACACAGGAGAAGAGACACAGGAAGGAGATAATTTTTTAAAAAAAGGAGTTATCTCTATACCGTAAAAACTACCTGGATAAGGACTAAAAAGAGCCCATCATGATTATCAATGAGAAGGTCACTGGTGTAGTCAGCATGACTAGGAATAATGGAATGCTAGACACAGAAATTATATTTCAGAAGAATGAGGAAAAATTCAGAAGAGAAGAGAATGTAGAAATTATCAAAGAATATTATTAGGATAATAAAGTAAGGAGATGAGATGCCTGACATTCTGATGAATATAGGACAGAGAAAAACTGAGGATATGGGAACTGGTTTGGGAAAGAGAGGACTAAGTCTGTCCAATGGGGCTGTAGAACCTGAGAAGTGACAAGGGGAGAGAGCAGCAGCGTGTTCTGATTCCCTCACTGATCTAGTGAGTGGCTGTGTTGGGGCCTGCTACCACCCCATCTATTTCTCCCACCCGGCACAACTGCCTGTGTCTAAAGCTAGTGGGTTTGAAGGGAAAGCTGCGTGTCTGGAAATCTACTTCATTCCTTGTAATGACCTGAATCATAGGAATGAGATTCTGTAATCCTCACTGCACGTAATGCCACCGTGCTGGAACTGCAGAGCGGATTTAGAAACCCTTTATTTTTGATTTTTCCCCCAAAGCTGCTTAATACTGAAGTAACACACCCAAAGACCAGAGTGTGGATCCCAAGATCTTGGAACACAGAAGAAGGAACCAACGTTGTAGTTTGGTGACATGATCTATAGCTGTAATGACAGCATCTATTTATGCCATAGTTCAAGCAGGGCATACTGAAATAAGTAATGACTTTTCCACATGTAGAGCTTGAAGCAATACATGCAAGTCTGAGATAAAGATGGGATGTCTTGAGTTTTCTCTTTTCTACAAACTCTCCAGAGTAAAAATACAAAATTCTTTGTTGAAAATGGATTGAAAAATGACCATTTTTGAAATGTTCATTCTAGGTCCTGGATTTTTCCCTAAATCCTCTTGTATTTTCTGACATTTATTTTCCTCTGACCCCTGCATTACAGTCCCATACTTGGTTCAGATTATACCTTACAAGGGAGTTTCATACTTTAAATTGGTAAAGTGAATGCATTGTATTAGAGTCTGTAAGTTGTTCTTTAATATTAATCCTCCCTTTGCTCCAAAGCACAGGATTTTAATCTGGCCACTTCGACGATCAAAATAAATACATTTTCTTGCCTCTCTTCCAGCGACAAATGGTTGTGTGACTAAGTTTTGACTGACAGGGTACGAGATGAAAGGCTGTGTGGAAGCTTTAGGGAACTTTCCGTAGAAGACTGAGGATAATTTTATCCTGCTTGCTTGACCCTTAACCTTGCTGCCTAAATGTAATGCCACCTGTTGGTCATCAAGCTAAGGCTATGAATGGCAGCATGACCAGATAAAAGGGATTTGGATTGCTGACTTACTGAAATGATATACAACTACTTGATCACCTAACCATATTTTTAAATGAAATATTAGGTTGTCAGGAAAGTCATGACCATTATAACTAAACAAAATCCAATTATTCTAGGCTATTTACTATTTGTCACAGAGTTAAGGCAACAGACTCCTCCTCCAAGGTATGCCTCATCACTATTTTCTCTGATTTCTCTCAAACTTCTCCAAAAGTGGATTACGGAAGAATTTTATTTCAGTACGAAGGACAATTTGGTTCATTAGTTCCTATATTCACAAATTTATGTAACAACCAGATTGATCTTTGTAATCAGAAACCTAATTATCACACTTCCTTCCATACGTCCATCCATGTTTTCCTATTCTCTTGATGACACATGCCAACATCTGGTCATATGTGTTCCTTACCTCTCTCTCCAGCCTTATTTTATGCAACTGTTCATTTGTTTCTTTCATCAGTGAGAGAGACACAAGAAAGGCAAATATTTTAACTTGTGTTCTTAGAAGGACAAAAGGGCAGGCCAGCAGATGATGTAGTGGGTATATCTCTGGACTCCTACATGGCTGACGGTGGTTTAAGTCCCAGACCTACTGGACTCCTACAGGGCTGACGGTGGTTTAAGTCCCAGACCTTGTGGCTTGAAAAGCATGACAGAATCATATGTGTGCATACCCAAGATCCCCGGAGGAGAAGGGATTGTGGTGTGGCCGTCCTCCTGGGGCGGGAGATAAGTTCTCACTTTCCCTCTCACTGTTTTTGTCTCTGTCCAGAGAGCACATGTGCCCTACGGCAAAAACCTCTAAAAAAAAAAAAAGACATAGGGGTGTGTCTGTGTGAAAGAATTAGCATGGTCTGTGGAAAGAGCTTCATAGTGAGATAATCAGGCAAGGGACATATCACAAGGATCTTCTCTAGCATTTTAAGGATTTTCACCTTTACTCATCAGAGACTTTAAGAAGAGAGTAGCAAGGGTCCAGCAGATGGTGTAATGGTTATGTCACTGGACTCCTACATGGTCAACTGTGGTTTGAGTCCCAGATCTAGAGGCTTGAAACACACACCCGGTGGTGTTGGCTGGCCCAAATCCTGAGAGGAGAATGCAGGAGAAAGAATTGTGATGCGATCATCCCCTCTATGGGGTGATTTCTTGCTTTCTGTCACTCACTCTCTCTGTCTCTCCAGCAAATGCACACATCCTATAGTAAAAATCTCTCTGGAAAAAAATGAAAAGAACAGAGTAACAAAATGGAATATATGTTAGATGGTATATTGGCTTGTTAGAAAAATCATGATGCATTTTTACATAGAAAAACAGAAAAATACATCATGTCTTTTCTGACAACTCAACAGAAGTGTGGAAAGAATGATAGATGTGGGTAACAGAAATGGAAAAACCACTTAGGAGACTGTAGGTACAATACAAGAGAGGCAGTGGAAGCCAGATTTAGGATCAGGCAGATTAAAAACATTCTGGATTAAGGGGGAAGAATAAATCAACTTGGCGATTGGTGAAACATAATGAATAAAGAAAAGGAGGATCTGAACATGACTGCCATCTCTGCGGCTGGCAGTCATTTCTGCTTGCATGTACAGTGGAACTCCGAGGTTTCTTTTTGGTCTGGAGAAGCAGCACATAGTTTTTTTATTTGGATTTCTGGCGTCAATTGAATTCTGATGAAAATAGTCCATGCAGCCACTTTCTGTGTCATCCAAAGTGATGTGATAAATTCTAACACAGGTTTGAAAATTTCATTTTCCTCTTTTGCTACAGACATCCATTATTCTAAAGACCACCTCTATAGATTTAGAATATTCCCTATTCAAAGATTTTGAATATATTGAATCTTTTTTTCAAGTTTACCTCCAGGATATTTTATTTTCTTAGCACTATGAGCTTTTGTCAACTTTTAAAATACAATATATGGTATTCTTTCTATTTAAGTAAGGAATTCTTAAAATTTTGTAAAATTTTAAACAAAAATAACACAAATCTAAATTCCTAATTAGAGTAAATGTCCAACACAGTTTTTGTAAAGTTATTATTGTGCTTATAAAGTGAGATTTTTTCTATTTTTATTTCATATTTTGTAAAATTTACAATTCTGATTTTATCTTTTTTATATCACACTATGTAAAGCTCACAACTCAGACGTGCATGAAATGCAACCATGTACTTTCATAAGGGAATTAAAATATACATTTGTCAATTATTAGGCACCCAAACAAGGTCTTTGTCTCTTAGTAAGCATTTAAAGTACTTAATACATAACTTTAAATGTCAAAACCATCATGTATGCTGACATTCCAGGAAAGCAATGTGTAAAGAAGAAGAATAGATCCGTTCAGAGGCAAGACTTCACTGTAGGAGAATTGACGGGGTATGGTCCTTGGGGGATGGAGAGCTTTTGTATGCATGGACAGCATGAGGAAGGAGCTACTGCATCATAAAACATAGGCACAGAGGCTGGAGGCTTGAGAAATACTTTATAAATTATTTTTATTAATTTACTGTCATAAGGTACATGTACTTGCCAGAGAGAGGCAGAGGGAAAGAGACATAGGGAGAAAGCACTCCCAATGGGTCATGGTCACACTGCAATCCCTTTTCCTCCATTTTCCCATCCTGTTGGGATTTGGGGCATGCATGTACACATGCCTGGTGTATTTTTTTCAAGCTGCAGGGGCTGAGATTTGAGCCATAGTTGGCCATATGGGATCCATCTACCTAAACCACTAAGTTCCTAGGCTGGCCCCTTAATAAATTGTTAATAGTCAACAGTTAATAGAGTAATTTGCCAGAGTAGTGGGTTCATAAAGGTATATTATATTGTCATTTTACAATACAATTAGATTTCCTAACAGCTCTATGAAGTGGGTGTTATCCCCACCATTTAGGTGGAGAACTAGAGATTAAGATGGTTCATAGGACATATCAAATTGTAACTGCACTAAGTGACAGAGTTGTGAATTGAACTCAGATCTTCCATTTTCAAGTTGAGAAACCTTTCACCACATTTCGGCCTTCAGGGAGAGAAGGCAATGACATTTGTAAGGAAGAGTGAGGCTGAGAATGTGGAGGCCTTTATGTAAGGTCACCATTAACCCCTCTCTTACAAACACATCTCTTATTTTAGAACATTCTGTCTGTGCTACCTGCAAAACATTAAGAACCTGACCATTTCGCCCCACCTGTACTGCCAACACCAAAATCCAAGCCTCTTATCAGAATTGTTACAATGAACTCTTCACAGGTTCCTTTGCTCTGCCTTTGCCTCCTTCACACTCTTCATAGCATATTCTATTTAGAATGAGACTTTTCCAGCAGGCCACAGCATACCACTCATAGGGCAAAAGTTCCCAATTGCTTCTTTACACTGGCCTGCAAGGTTCCACATGTCTGGCCTCATTTCTTACTCTCAAACATCACTGGGCTTTACCCCAGAGGGCCGTTGCCAAGATAGGTCTGTGAGGTTCATTCTTATTTCCTTTGGGTCTTTACCCAAATGGCCCTTCTTCTGTTGAGGCCATCTTAAGCCACTTATTCTTCTATTTCAACTCCCTCATCTTGAGATTTCCTCTTCTCTGCTTTACATTCTCCCTAACATTTAACATCATGTGAGATATTCTATGCTTTCCTCACTGACCTTGTTTACTGTACATTTCCTTCCCTAGGAGGATAAACTCATGAATTCAGGGAATTTGCTTTGTTTTGTATGTATGTATGTATGTATGTATGTATGTATTATTTTTGCTATAGGGTGTGTATGCTCACTAGAGAGACAGAGAGAGAGACAGACAGACAGAAAGAGAGAAATCATCCCCCTGAGAGGATGACCATGCTGCAATCCCTTTTCCTCCATTCTTCTATCAGGATTTTAAGCATGCGTGCACATGTGCCCGGCATGAGTTTCAAGTTACAGGGTCTAGGACTTCAACTGTGGTTGACCATGTGGAAGTTCAGTGCCTTAACCACCATGCCACCTGCTTCAAATTTATTTATTTATTTTTAAAATTGTCATAAAACTGTATGTATTTATCATGTAAATCTGATGTTTTGAGGTATATGCATATTGTGCAATGGATAAATCTAGCTATTTAACATGCATTATCTCACATAATTATCATTTTCATCATGAGACTACTTAATAACCACACTATTAGTATTTTTCAAGAATATAATACATTGTCATTAACTATAGTCACTATGCTGTAACTTTAGAAATTATTCCATTGGTAATAGTGAAACACTGGAGCCTTTGAAGCAGAGAGGGAGATTTATAAAACTGCTTCCATAATACTAGTATGATATAGTAGAAGTGATGATAAGGGTGGAAAGAGAAGGGATAAAGGGAATTCAAACAGGAGAGTTCTAAAATTAATATAGGTATAGTGCAGTAAGTTATCTCATCCAGACTAGACCTGCAAAAAAGGAAAGAAAGGAAGGAAGGAAGGAAGGAAGGAAAGAAAGAAGGAAGGAAGGAAGAAAAAGAAAAGGGAGAGAAAGAAAGAAAGAACATCAGAAAAGAACATCAGAAAGACAGGACATTCTCTTGCTTTTCTCTCAGTTCTATACTTGTTCCCTCATGCTGTATTTATCTGTATAAAAATCAGGAGATTATTTTATAATATTAGATGGAGCCCTAGGAAATAGCCATTTCTATTGTTTGAAATGGTCAAATTATCAGCAAGCAATTACTCAACTAGAGATAGCTTCTGAACTTATGATAAATAATTTAAATGATACTAGAATGACCTGAAAATGACTTAATTTATAATTTGGACATTTAGACACTAAATATGCAAAAACTCCCATACTTGCGCAGAGAGAAGTCATGAATTGCATGAACCACGAGTCCTGCATACTTCAGCTGGGAAACCTCTATATTCCCTTGAACAGTACTCTACCGTTTTACTACTAATATTCATGGAAGCCATCTCGAGCCACTAAATAAACTAAAATAAGTTTCAAAAAAATTAAAATGAAAGTAATTGTGAAATTCATTTCAGAAAGAAGTTCATTCTAAATGGTAAAAACCAGAAATACCTTTGGTTTATAAAAACAAACCCTGAACTAACCCTGAAAAATTGGCTCACTGGTCGAGAATGGAAGACAGTCTATGCTTTGTATAGAATTCTGGCTTTCAAAAGACCAATTACTTATTCTACCCTATGTTGAAATTTGAGTCCAATAGAACTCATTAATTAGTCATGAAAGCAATCACTAGCAACAAAACGTGCACAAGTGTTACTCAACATATTAAATATCAGTTTGTTATATTCACATGCCAAGCTGTGTACTGTAAATAATATTAATTTGGATCTGGCTTTTATACACAAAGCAAAAAGCATTCATTTTGGCTGATTTGAAAGTGATACTTTAAAATGTTACTTTGGCTTTCCTTTAGAGCAGGAGTAAGCAGCACATAATTTTCTTGTGATGATTCTCCTGAAAGGATTTGCATACAATTATGGAGACAATTTCTTTTCCTAGCAGGAACAAACACAGGATGAAGTAAGTATTCACCATATGATTAGCTTAATTTTTATATCCCACTGAGGTTAGCTCAATTCCAAGAAGTAATTGTAACCTCGTATCAGTGACTGAGAGTGAATGCATTTGATTACTCACTATTAAATTTCTTTACTGGGGAAATGACACCGAGGTGATCATCTAAATACAGAGTGCTTTCTTGAACAGCATGGCAGGTGTCTGAAGATGGGTTCAGTCAGATTCCCTCAGTTATTTTCAACAGCAAAACTTGTGGTTTGCATTTCATCTCTACCGTCCTGAGGCCAGGCATTTGAATCCCTTAATCTTCCACTTGTGACTTTCTATATAATGATGATGATTAAAGTAGGATTTTAGCAGTCGTGATAATTTTTTTATAACCATTAATAAAAATTAAGTTCATTTAACATGGTAGAGTGAATGTAGAATGCTGTTATCCATTTGAGGGAGGTACTTCTTGGATTCTTTATTTGGGGGCCATAAAGTAACTGAGTTTTATTGCATTATAAGCCACCTAACATGTTTCGGCTAAAAAATACTAAATTTGAGACCAGCAGATGGGGTAATGCTTACATCGCTGGACTCCAGCATATTGGCCTGGGGCTCGCGTCCTGGACCTGGCGGCTTAAAACTCACATAAGGTGAGTATGCGTGTGTGCCCAAAATCCCAAGAGAAGAATGGAGGAGAAGGGATTGCAGCATGGCCGTCTCCCCTTGTGGGTGACTTCTCGCTTTCAGTCTCTCTGTCTCTCTGGCAACTGCATGCGTCTGATAGCAAAAAAATCTCCCTTACCAAAAAAAAAAAAAAAAAAAAAGAAATTACAATTGCTACCTGTCTAGGTCCCTTTAAGTATGAAACTAGTTCTTATTCACTTTTGTTTTTCACACACGGGAAAGAATAAGCTCAACAATACTGAATTAGACTGAATGGAATGACAAGGGTAGAATTCCTGCCTTTATTATATTACCCACCCCACAATTAGATCAAGTCTAATAATAACAAAGATAATAATAAAAAATAATGATTACTAAAACCCTGCTTTACTCCATAGCAGATATTGTATGAAGTACTTCACGGGCTTAGTGTTAATTTTATTATCTTCATTTTATATCACAGAAACTGATGATAGAGAAGTTAAGTTCTTGGCCAAGATCACTTAGCTTTTAATTGGGAGAGCCTCGTCCTGCCTGACAAGAGTCTGCTTTTTATTCTCCTCTATGATGTGGTCTATAATACAAAGAAAACTTAATTCCTTTCTGTTTGGGTTAATTTTATTCACCTATTAAGGACTCATTTTTGATGGAGAAATATCTCTGACGATATGAAGCACTCTTGAGTCTTGTGGGTATGTCCAAGGAGTGTTGTCTTCCGGTACTCCCATCAGGAATATGCTAACTGCTGTGCTGCCAGGTCACAGGGGCGGGGATGCTGAGCCCCCTCCTGTGGGCAGTTCCCTCCTCCGCAAGTCAGTGGCAGATCTGGCCTGAATGCTCCGACCACTGCAGAGATGATAATAATGAACAGTTTCTCTCTTCAGAATAGCCTATGAATGCTGCCCTGCAGTCCAGTTTGCTTAATGATGTTGCCCCTGGCACTGCTCAGACAAACCATCAACTGCCTTCTCCCTCTAAGGACATCAAACATTACATCGCAGAATTAGGTCATCTTTAGTCAAAAAGCTTTTGAATTACCACTTAGATCTATCTATATACTTGCCCAAATTCTCTTCTAGAAAGAGTCACAAAACCCCATAGGACTATTTCACAAATTAAATTTGAATCACAGTATGGAATGACTTTTGTTGATGTAGGGATTATCGTAGCCAAGTTTTCTGAGGAAGTATTAAGATAGTACTTGTATTTTCAATGAGAATAAATTTGCCTAGAAATTGTAATAGATATAGAAATATCTGTGTATAATTTTATAACTGTAACAAATTCAAGCCAAGTTTGCATTATCAAGAAAAAATCAGAGAAAGCTATTTATTTTATCAAATATTTGCAATGTGGCAATGAGTCAGTAATATCTGTTTTTGCTTTTTAAACCAACAATCTACACTATGTACCATGACATCTTAGTTGGAACTCAATAAGATCTTTGAGGTTCAGTTTCATGAAACCAATAAGGGAATATCACATTAATTGCACTAATGAATCACTGTTTTTATATATGTTTGGTAAAACATTTGTATTATCACTTTAAAATTCATGAATTTAGTAAGACAGTATTACTAGGCTTGAAAGCATTTAGAAACTTTGTTAAAAAACAGTGAGGGACTGACAGGTGGTGTGGTGGTTAACGTGCTGGACTCCCACATGGCTGACCATGGTTTGAGTCCCAGACCTAGTGACTTGTTTTCTCAGTTCTTCCCCCCGGCCCTGGTCAAATTAAAAAATAGTAATAACAGATAAAATACTTCTTTAAAATTTTTTATTTTTAATGTGAGAATCATAAATTAGAGTAGGAAATCCTAGGGCTGGTTTTAGAACTAATTATGACTTTAGCATTTTAGACATTTATGCCTATAACATGTACTTCCCTCAGTTGCTTTTATGGCTACCTTTGGGAGTTGAGGATGCAGAAGAAAAGGGATCAATACTATTGTGTGAAGTTTTATTGGGTCATTGGAAAAGTCTTGACATGTTTTTCTATGCAAAAATGTTTCATAAATTTCCCGACGACCCAATATATACACTGGCTGAGAGTCCTAGGTCAGCTGCTTCCAGTTTCATTCGGCTCAGCAACCTACCCATCTAAAGCTGATATCTGGGCCTTGCCCTCATCTGATCTAGCATATCACAATGAAAACTATATTGGCCATGTTGCTGCTGCTAATCTGTTTAAACAGGTTATCCAGCATAACTTCCAAATTAACTACTCCAATTAGCTCCTCAATTACCTCTTCATTTTAGAAAGAAGCAAATTTGTACATATTCAAAAACTATAGATTATTACTAGGTTAATTATACCCACTCAGAGTTTATTCTAGGTGTCTCCTTAAGAACTGTGCTAGCTACTGTCTATCCAGATCTACCTTGCATTTTCTCCTCTCTTGCCCCATGCTCATGGTAAAGGAGGCCGACCAGTAAGTATGGTTACATCTTTGCTCTTTGGCTTCTAGTTGAGTGATTAAAAGAAGCCATGTGCAGCTGGGCATGGTAACTTATGTCACATGGTCACCTACAGTTCGCGTACCTGATCCAGTGGCTTGAAACTCATGCTGGGCATGTGCGTGTGTGCATGCCCAAGATCCCAGGAGGGGAAGGGAAGAGAAGAGATTGCAGCATGGTCATCCCCTCTGAGGGGGGAGGAGGATTTCTCACTTTCCCTCTCACTGTCTCTCGTTCTCTCTGGGAAGTGCGCACATCCTAAGGCAAAAACCTCTATGGACACTTTGGGGTCACTTAACTAAAAGCCATAGTCTCTGTCATTCAGCATTCTTTATTCTGCTACATTCTCCATACAACCACATCGTCCCCTTCCTCACCCATTCAGACAAGGTTCTCTGCTGTTGCTGTGCCTGGGATGGTGGCACCATTCCTTACTGTGCTGGTGTACCCAGACCCTGCCCATACTTTTAAACAGTTCCATTATTAAGCATTTCCTGATGACCTAATTAAAGTACATCATTTGTTTCCTACCATAATACCAACTAACTGAAATATACTTCAGTCCAAAGCACTCTGTTTTTGGTACTCATTTTCTCACTTTAATGTAAATTCTGAAAATTACGTAAGACAGTTTGTAACTTTTACTGTTTCATTTCTTCTTAGGGACAGAAACACCCTATAGTCTGACCTTATAGCTCCAGGTAACAACATTGCTAAATTAAACTATCTTTTATATTGTGTCAAAATTTAATATTGTGTCAAAAATTAAGAATGCAGGTGTATATCAAACCATCATGTTGTACACTCAAAATATACGCAATTTTTAATTTATCAATTATTCAATAAAATTAAGACAGATTTAACACAACAATTTATATTGGGTTGTTGGAAAAATCATGACACATTTTTGCATAGAAAAAAATTGGAAAAACTTCATGACTTTTCTGACTACCTAATATTATAAATCCAGAGTACAAAATAAACCAGTGCATTTAGCTCTTCTTATTTTTAAGTTGTACCTTAATGATCTTGTGTTCCTTTCAAATTTTAAACAAAGGCCATTTCTAAAAAGTAATAAGCAAATGTTCTCCATTATGCTAATGATATGATATGATTTTAATGAACGAGATGTGGCCTGAAAAGACAAAGACTTTTGCCATCCATTTGCCGCCACAAATAATGACTTATGCACCATAGTTAGTTCTGGTAGACATTACACAAAATTATACTGGCTAATTCTACAAAAACCCTATCCAGAAAGTAGATTAATTAAATTAAATGGCAGAGGCTTTCCAGCTCACTTATGCTGGTGGACACACCAGATGGTTTCATAGTCCACAGCTATACATTCTATAGGCGCATCTATAAGAGATTTTCAGTGTGTTTTATATTTTCATTTTTTAAAAATGGTGCTGGTTACTGCCCTTTTGCTACTAAATTTAAGACTCCGTATAGAACTTGTTGTAAGGCTGTTTTAGTGATGGTGAATTTCTTGTTTTTGCTGCTCTGGGAAAGACTTTATTTTACCTATTGTATTTTACCCTGTTTAGAAAGACCATTATCAAAAAGACAAAAAAATAGCAAATGCTGGCAAGGTTGTTCAGAAAGAGGCACTCTTTTATACTGTTTGTGTACATGTAAATTAGTGCAACCATTATGGAAAACAGTATGGAAGATGATCAAAAAACAGAACTTCCATATGACCCGGCAATCCTAGTGGGTAGGTATCCAAAAAGAAGGAAGTCAGTATGTCATAGAGATATCAACATCCCAACGTGTATTGCAGCAGTATTCAAAATAGCCAAGATATGGAATCAACCTAAGTGTCCATTAACAGAAAAATGGATAAAGAGCTAGCAAGAGCTAGGGCATGCACACACACAAGCCAGACATGATTTAGCCAGGACTCGAACCTGTGGTCAGCCATGTGAGAGTCCAGTGACATAACCACTATACCATCTGCTGGTCCCAGTTTACATTCTTCATTTTTCTTTTCTTTCTTTTAATATTACTTTGAATCTAATAATCTATATTATATATATGTATATATACAATTATGTATATATGTATGTGTATGTGTGTGTGTGTATATATATATATATATATACAGCTTTATATATTACATGTCTATATATCAGTTTTTTAGGCTTCTCATATGATCTTATCATGTTACATAGATCCCTTCCGCTGTGTTCCCCCACCACCACTGTATTCTGGGTCAAGATTCCTTCCCCTTGAATCTAATCAGGCTAATGACTACCTAAGAAATGATATTGTGTAACTTTCAAGAATAGATCACAATAGCACACACACACACACACACACACACATGATGAAATACTATTCAGCTATTAAAAAGGGTGAACTGTCATTTGAGGTTGAATGGGCAAGCCTGGAGGACATTATGTTAAATGAAATAAGGGACACAGAAAGAAAAATACCACAGTTTGTCTCCTTTAAGTGGAAACTGAAAATTTCTCCCTTGAATCTAGGCAGGCTAGTGATTACCAAAAAGGTGGAATCAAGTAATTTCCAAGAGTGGATCATAATAGCATAACCTGTATAGCCTCTTCACGGTCTCTTGGGTGGGTGCTTGTAGAACTGAGCATCACAGTGTAAGGAAGTCCAAGTAGCCCAAGCAAAGGGTCATGGAGTGTAAACAACCGGTAATCCAGATGAACTCTGTGCTGGCAGAAATGACCAACCAGCAGATAGACGAGTGAGGCAATGTTTGAAACCACTCAGCCCCAATGACCATCTGAGGGAAAGTTCATGAGAGATTCCTGAGTGAGAATTGCCTAGCTAGGCCCAGTCACCTCCAAAACACATGAAGTAACAGTAAAATCAAGACAGCTGTTCAGAGACATTAAGTTTGGGAGTGAATTGTTATACAGCAATAGATTACTAGAACACTAACAAATCACACAGCTGGTAGACAGTCTGGACACTTACTGAAGCAATGCTACTTTACCACATGCACTTCTGCTATACCATACTGCACCCATATATTCTCTTCTATAAACAGAGACTCTCCATTCTGCCACACAGCACCCATGTACCCCCTTCTATGAACTGGAGGTGCATACACAAGGGGTCCATACCCAAGCTCTCCAGTCTACCATACTGCACCCATATATTCTCTTCTATAAACAGAGACTCTCCATTCTGCCACACTGCACCCATGTACCCCCTTCTATAAACAGAAGCTCTCCAGTCTACCATGCTGCACCAATGTACCCCCTTCTATAAACAGAGACTGTCCACTCTGCCATACTGCACCCATGTACCCCCTTCTATGAACTGGAGGTGCATACACAAGCTCTCCAGTCTAACATACTGTACCCATATACCCCCTTCTATAAAGAGACTCTCCACTCTGCCATACTGCACCCATGTACCCCCTTCTATAAACTGGAGGTGCGTACACAAGCTCTCCAAGTGGATGCATGTAATAATGTGTGTGTGTATACAATAGAAGTACTAGTAGTATTAATAGTAGTAGTAGTAGTAATAGTACTAGGAGCAGGAGAAGCCCCGTAGTAGTAGAATCTGGATAACACTAAAGTGTGTATTCTTTTTTCTTTTTTAGAGGTTTTTGCCCTAGGGTGCATGCTCTTGCTGGGGAGAGAGACAGAGACAGAGAAAGGGAAAGTAAGAAATAACTTTTCAGGGTAGACGGCTACGCAGCAATCCCTTCTCCTCCATTCTTCTTTCAAGAGCTAGGGCATGCACACACACAAGCCAGGCATGATTTGCAAGCCATGGACAGGATCCAGGACTTGAACTTGTGGTCAGCCATGTGAGAGTCCAGCGACATAACCACTATACCATCTGCTAGTACCAGTTTACATTCTTTATTTTTCTTTCTTTCTTTTCTTTTTTTTTTTTTTTTTTATATTTCAATAAAATTTAGTTAAAGACAGTGTTTAGGGAAAAACAGGTGGTGTGGTGGTTAAGGCTTGGATCTCAAATGGCTGACTGTGCTGTTGGAGTCTTGGATCCAGTAGCTTGAAAATCATGCTGTGTGTGTGTGTGTGTGTGTGTGTGTGCGTGTGTGTGTGGTGTGTGTGTGTCCCAAATGCCAAGAGATGAATGGAAGAAAAGGGATTGTGGTGTGGCCATTCCCCCTGAGGGGGGTTGCTTTCTCACTTTTTTTTTCTCTTTCTCTGACAAGTGCACATGTTCAGTACCAACTAAAACAATTGTTTAATGGAATAGCTCAACTTAAGAATCTTTGGAAAAATATCTATATTCTTAACATATTGTCCCAGTAATATAAATCCTAGAAATGTACAAAGACTACATTAAGCTGTGGATGGATAGTTACCTTATTAAAAGCTGCTCCTGCATAGTTTGCTCTTAATGCAGAAGGTCTTGTTTTACAATTGCTCTGCAATTCATTAATTTTCATTTTATTCCCTGCAAGGGCATTTAGGGTCTGGGTTATACAGCTGTAAAACATAGCTCTCACTAGAATTCATAATTTGCTAGGTTTTAATATTCCATTTGAAGAGGTTCTTGGAACATGATGAGGTCAGAGGAGACAAGGAAAGAAAATCATTTGGCATGTTTAATAATAGACTATTTGTTCACAGAACAAATCTGAAATCTTATTAAGCATGTCTGAAGGTGACTTATATCTCAAACTATCAGACTGGATTGGTCACTACAGTAATTTTAAGGCAGGCTATACATTTCAATAAATTTTTAGCACAATGATATTTAACTTTTTAAAAAAAATTTACTGACTTATTTTTGAGAGAGGAGGGAGGGAGGGAGGGAGGGAGAGAGAGAGAGAGAGAAACATCCTCAACAGGATCTCCCACCACAATCCTTCCTGCAGTTTTCCCAGCCAGCCCGGATCACCAGCATGCATATGCCCCAGTGTATCTGGGCTGACATGGGAACTGAACCCTGATCTTCCATACGGACTCAGCACATTAGTGTTGTACTACTGCTGAGCCATCGTGACCGGGTTGTAACATTGATTGCTTGTGACAACTAGGATGACTGCATAATTTATCAAATGAGAAGCTTTCAAGAGTAAACAGGAGAACTGTTAATATCGCGCTTGGCTGTCAGGTGGGAACAGGATTGTGTAGGCAAACCAAGAAACATAAGCCAGTTACCTGGCTAGGTCACAGAACAGAGATTGAATATGACACTGTCCTTAGGCAGTTCATGATTTTCAAGTCCCTCCTTTGTTACAATTGAGAACTAGCAAAAAAGAATTGAAAGAAAAAAATGGCCAATGGAAGAGGTTATGTGCAAGCCCAGAGATATGCTCTACAAGGAGGTCTCAGGGATCCAGGCAGTTCCTGAGGCTCGTTGACAGTTTTTCTTATTTTTCCTGACCAAAGGTCAATAGCCATGTCTCTGAGTCACACGTGATCCTCTCAGCATTTCTATTTGATCTTAGAAAGCTAAGACATTATTAAAAATTATGGCCCAGCCCGGTTAAGTCCTGTGCTTAGGTACTGGCTCTCACATGGCCGACTGTGATTCAAATCCCAGTCCTTCTGGCTTGAAAATCACACAGGGTACATATGCGTGCATGTCCAAATTTCTAATAGAACGGAGGAAGGGATTATGGTGTGATCATACCCCCTCGGGGAGCGCTTTCTCTCTCCCTGCCCCACTCTGGCAGTGCATGTGCCCTCTGACAATTAAAAAAAGAGAGAGAAAAGGGGAAAATGAAATTATTAGAGGTATGTAGAGCTGATCACAGCAGTCAGGCTGAATCTGGTAAACTA
>NW_006159803.1:805576-808292 GCF_000334495.1 Tupaia belangeri chinensis | reverse complement strand
TGAAAATCCTCCGATAGTTTTCCTGTCACTCAGGGCAAAAGAAAAAGTCCTACAATGTCATTTTCCTGCTACTCTTTCGCTTCGTGGAGCCCTTCTCTCCTGGGCTCCTGCCTATTCTGTTCTAATCAAACCGGCATCATCACTGTTCTGCAGCTGGAGAAGGTCCATTTTCTCCTCAGGTATTTGCACATGCTGTTTTCTCTTCTGGGAATGCTGGTCCCTAGAAAGCCAGATGGCCCCCTCACCTCTTACAGGTGCCATTTGAATGGCACCTTCTCAATAGAGCCAAAGGACCCCTCTTTAAAAAAAAATCCCACCTGCGACCAGCAGATGGCGGAATGGCTATGTAGCTGAACTCCCATGTAGTCAACCCCTGTTTAAATCCCATACCAGGTGGCTTAAACTCATGCCAGGCGCACATATGTGTGTGCCCAAGATCCCGAGAGGAGAATGAAGGAGAAGGGATTATGGTATGGCCATCCCCCCGGGGGGGGTGATTTCTCGCTTTCTGTCTATCTCTGTCTTTCTGGAGACCGCATGTGCCCTATAGCAAAAAGCTCTCCAAAACTAACAAACAAAAAAACAAACAACAAACAAAACTCACCTATATCCTCGGTGCTTAGTATACACTGGCATTCAAAAAACATCAACTTAGTGAGTGAAGGACAGTTGCTCGTGTCCCTATTAGCTGTGACATTCAAAGCTAACAGCACTAGGCAGCTCTTCTAAGATCTCTCTAACTCTCATCAGAGAGGAAGAGATAACTCATTTACATACCTGGGTTCAAATCGAGATCCAGGGTGAAATCAGGACCAGTGGATGGCGTAATGGTTATGTCACTGGATTCCCATGTGGTCAGCTATGGTTTGAATCCCAGCCCAGCAGCTTGAAACTCATGCTGTGTGTGGGTGCGTAATAAGGAGGGGGGTAATGTCTCATTTTCTGTCTCTCTGTCTCTCCAGTGAGTACATGCACCCTATAACAAAAATCTCTCTTGGAAAAATAAAGTACTAAATCTTATAACTACCATCTGTCTTCATAATTCTTAAAGGAAAACACTTTAAAGGAATAGGAAAGATGACTTTAGGGCACAACAAATTTTCCTTAGTTTGAAAAAAATAACTATACAAAATCTTTCCACTATCCCAATATTCTACTCTGCCAGCCCTGAAAGGTGGGTCCGTAAGACACCCGGGCATGGGATTCCAGACTTGGAGTCCTGCGGTGGATCTGTCCCAGCCATACATAGGAGATTTGGTTTCGGGGCGCAGAAGGTTGCAGACAGAACAGTCCAGGTGTCTTAATTCTGTCATCAAAAGTCAAAGCTAAGGGCTGATAGAGAGGTGCAGTAGATGTAGAAACAAGGTAAAAACATTGTAAAAACACTTAAGACCTTTTCGTCGGAAAATCCACTTTGTACCCCTTTTCATTTCAGGTATCCGAATCTTGACTTACTGAATTGACCAGTGAGAAATTCTGTCTTTTAAAAATATTTCTTTTTAAAAATTTGCTATAGGGTACACGTGCTCACTAAGGAAAGAAAGAATGAGAGAGAGCAGGTGATGACCATGCTGTAATCCCTTCTCCTCCATTCTCCTCTCGGATTTTTGGGAATGGGTGCGCATGCACCCAGTATGTTTTTCAAGCCACCTGGTCTGGGACTTGAACAGTACAGTTCATCATGTGGAATCCAGCCACGTAAACACCATATGATCTACTCGGCCTGAGAAATCACATCAATCTGTGGGACCAGCAGTTAGCGTAATGGCTATGTCACTGGACTCCTACGTAGTCAACCGCGGTTTGTGTCCCGGACCCGGTGGCTTAAACTCACTCTGGGCGCGTGTGCGTGCATGCCCAAGATCCCGAGAGGAGAATGGAGGAGAAGGGATTGTGGCGTGGCCATCCCCCCCTGGGGGTGATTTCTCGCTTTCTGTCTCTCTGTCTCTCTCTGTCTGTCTGGTGAGTTTACGCGCCCTATAGCAAAAACCTCTCAAAAAAAAAAAAAAAGAAATTCCATCAATCTGAGAGAAATCTTTAGACTACATGGGGGCATGTTAGTCACCTACATTTTTTCCATAGAACAAACAGGATGTTTAGAGAAGTCTGAAATGGTATTCAAATTTGCCAGACTTTTTGAGAAATAAGTAGCCATTTCTAGACAGGCTGACTTGATGGCCTTCCATAAGTTATGAAGGGATGAGTATATTTGAGGATTTAAGATGGTTAATTATGAGATGGTCTTCAAAAGTAAGGAAAGGCCAAATCCTCTTGGGTAATAATAGAAGAAAAGAGACAGTTGAAACCACAGGAACACTCAATGGAGGAGCTCAGATGCCAATTTCTGTATGAGCTCTCTAACAAATGCACAATCATTCACTATATTTTGAGTACATAAAATCTTCGCAATATTTCAGGTTTAATAAAAGCTAAACTTAAAGATGTATTACTAATTTTTTTTTTTTTTGGAGAGGTTTTTTTCTATAGGGCATATGCGCTTGCCAGAAGAGAGAGAGAGATACAAAATAAGAAATCACCCCCCAGGGAGGATGGACACGCTGCAATTCCTTCTCCTTCATTCTCCTCTCAGAACCTTGGGAATGTATACACATGCTCCTGGTGTGAGTTTAAGCCACCGGGTCCAGGACTCAAACTGCAGTCGACTACATGGGAGTTCAGTGACATAGCCATTCCACTAACTGCTGGTCCCATAAAA
>NW_006159803.1:804069-805202 GCF_000334495.1 Tupaia belangeri chinensis | reverse complement strand
TTTTTTTTTTTTTTGGAGAGGTTTTTTTCTATAGGGCATATGCGCTTGCCAGAAGAGAGAGAGAGATACAAAATAAGAAATCACCCCCCAGGGAGGATGGACACGCTGCAATTCCTTCTCCTTCATTCTCCTCTCAGAACCTTGGGAATGTATACACATGCTCCTGGTGTGAGTTTAAGCCACCGGGTCCAGGACTCAAACTGCAGTCGACTACATGGGAGTTCAGCGACATAGCCATTCCACTAACTGCTGGTCCCATAAAAGCTAAACTTAAAGAGGGAATACTAAAATATTTTGAGAGCATCTTTGAAACGGTTTTGGAGACTCCTACAATGCAGTAAGGAAAATGCATTGCTCAAGTCTTCTAAATACGTGAGGGCCTGGCAGTCTCTCCCCACATACAGCACACCACGGTGCATTCTGAAATGCTGCACATACATGCTGCGTGTAGATTTGGACATTCCTGTCTAAATAAGTCCACATTATGCTTCTTATGTTCCCATGAGTTATGCTGTCAGTTTTGAGGCACAGTCTTGGAATTCTAAATAAAAAATAATGTACTTGGAGAGGATTTATTAGTGGTTTATCCATGCAGGAGAATAAATATGTTTTGGTGCCAATATGTCCCACTTCGTTGTGAGTAGCAAACTGGTTATGGAAGATGTGGAAGAGTGTAATGGAAAAAGACGTGTTCAAGACTTTATAATGGCAGGAAGTTTTAGTTCAAATTAAGAAAAGAAAAAAATTATTGCCTCAAAAAATGAATAAAAGTCCTCAGGGATTTTAATGCATGCTGTTCTAAGGAAATAAGAATCATCTGAAATGTAATAATAGGATTTGTAATAACTTGTCAAACATTAGTAAATTGTTTTAAAAAATATCCTTTCATTTTTGCAATAATAACATAAACAGTCTAGAAAGACCTAGTAACTGCAGACTTAACTAACTTAACATTTTTAAAAAGTTTAGAGAAGGTAGATTTAGGTTTACTTTTACCTTACCTACAGCTGAAATTTTCTAAGAAAACAATGTTAATAAAGTAGCTTAGGAAAAGTTTATCTTGGTTAAAAATATACTTTAGAAACTTTAAAAATTATTTATTTCTCCTATGAGAGACAGAGAGACAGGGAAAG
>NW_006159803.1:776329-803229 GCF_000334495.1 Tupaia belangeri chinensis | reverse complement strand
AAGAGAGTAACAGAGAAAAATGCATTCCCAACAGGGTCCTCACGATGTAATCCATTCCCCAGACTCAGCGCCCGGACGACAGGTCAGCGGGCCTACACCCCGCATACTCAGGGAGTCCTGGGCATTAACACAAGACCTCTCTTATGTGGGTCCAGTTGCGCTCTACTGCACCTCTGCCAGCACCCTAGAAACATTTATCATATGATAATTAAAGTGCTTGTAATACTCTGGTTAAAAATAAACTTGAGGGACTAGCAGGTGGTGTGCGATCTAAGGTGCTAAACTGCCACATGGCAAACTGCAGTTTGAGCTCTGGATGGGGTGCCTTGAAAATCGTTCCAGGCTGTGTGTGTGCATGCCCAAAATCCCAAAAGGAAAATGGAGGAGAAAAGATTGTGGGATGGCCACCTCCCCCAGAGGGTGATTTTTCACTTTCCCTCTCTCTGTCTCTCTCTTTCTCTCTCATACACCCTATGGCAAAAACCTAACAATAAATAAATAAATAAACTCAAGATACATTTATATATAAGATAGTAATTTTGAGAAGTACAAAAAGATCCTACATATATTATAGAGGACTCCTAAGGAATTATATTTTTTCATGCCATATTCAGCACATTACTGACTATGCTTGATTCCTGTAAAATCCTATTTGTTAAACTGTTTAATAATTCTGATTTATGCTTATTTCATATTAGTGAATTTCTCATGTATCAGAAAAAAAAACTTGTTCCCATTTCACTAGGCTTTCAGTATTTAATATTTTAAAAATATCCCTTTATAAAGAAACTATTCATTTACATTAGTATTCATTTATATCCACTTCTTTGCCCTTATGTCTCTGAACACAGGGGATGGAGGGAGCGATGATTATTCTCATTTCACAAGCGGAGAAGCTAAGTACAGGAATTAAGTCTCAACCATTATTAATGAACTAGAAATAGTACTAACTGTGTAATTTGGGATCCTTATTTTCAATTCTTAGGCCATTAATTCCCAGAAATCATTGGTTGTGCTTATATAAGGTGTTGATATAACATCACACACAAACACATGTCAACTTTTTCAAGGAAGAGTGACCTTTTTCTTTTATTTTATAGTAAAACGAAATGAGGTAGAGATTAAATGACCTTAAAAAGCTTAAAAAAGAAGAAGTCATTAACGGAATAGAAAAGTGAACTGAGAGACTTATTTCTCTGGTGCTCCTTCTTTCAGTAAATACTTACTGAATACCCATCAGTGATTTTCAACATGTGAAGAGGAACAAAGCTGGCCGTGTCCACCAACAGCGGTCACAGTGCCCAGGGAGGCAGTTATTCCACTCAAGAGTAAGAAAGACAATATGCACGTAAATAACTTCCATTTACGGTAGAAAGTGGTAGGTGCAAAAAGAGTGCACGGGACACACTGCTGCGAAAGTTCACATCCTTTCTCGCTTCCTAGAGTTCGTGGAAACGTCCCCTCAGAGCATGTCTTTATGACACAGGAGGATGGGAACAGCCACGGCAGTAGAGGCAGGCTGGAGGACACCCGTTTAAGGATGGGGCAAAAGCCCTGGCTGTGTAAACACAATAGGTTGACGGCGTGGAGACACTGAGGGAGGAGATGAAATGGACTAAGAGGAAATAGCCAGAAGAGTTCCCAAAGAAGAAAGCTGTGTTAGTGGGAGCCTGAATGCCAGTTTCACAGAGCGGTCAAATTGCAGAGGTATGTCATCGTCATCGTGCTGTCCCCAGGAGGGAGGCAACACTTGCACTTGAGTAGTTCTCCATGTTGACTTGAGAGGCAGCGGTTCTCACTCCTGGCACCCTCACTCCTTCAGGAGTGTGAAGGATATAAGCCCGTCTCTGCTTGGCCAATGTGACTATGGCCAATATGACTTTGCTGCCAGCAGTAGATTGGTATTTGAAGATTTCAAATCGTATCAATGAGAAGGGCCTGTGTCCAAGAACTTATAATGGCGAAAACTTTAGATCAATTTATAAAAAGAAAACTTTATTGTCTAAAAAGTCAATAATAGTTCTCAGGGATTTTAACCTATTACTCAAAGAAGCAAGAATCATTTGAAATAGAGTAATAGCTGTAATAATTTGTCAAGTATTAGCCACATTGTGTTTTTTTTAATTATTTTACTTAACTTTATTTATTATTATTTTCTAGTTTGGTCAGAGTGAGACAGAGAGGGAAGGTGAGAAAGCAAGCCATCAGGTCTGGGACCCGAACGGAGGTCAGCCATGTGAGAATACAACGCCTTTAACAGCCATGCCACCTGCCAGCCCCAGCCACATTGTTTTAAAACATGATTTGATATAATTTTACTAAATAATTCTTCAGGGCATTTACATGGGAGCCTTGAGAATATACGGTATGCTATTACAGGGGAGTGAGTTGGGCCTGAACCCTCAAAGCAGAAGAAATCTCATGACTTCATACAGAATGAAACAGGTCTCTGGTCTTGTATAGCCATGCAGTATTCCATGCTGAAAAAGGCTGATGGTACCACTTCATTCAAAAGAATGGAACTTCCAGGCTTTAATTTAAAACTTTAAACATTTTAACTCACAAAAAGAGAGCAATAATTATTTGATTAGGTGATTTTATCTTCATTAGAAAATAATGCTAGTGTTAAATATTTCCTTAAAAAAACCCTTTATCTTCTTTGACTGAGTGTTGCAATCAGCTTTTCATCAAAGTTTAATTTATTTTAATGATCAAAACCTTATTATGAATTTGAAAATTGCCAGAAATAGGTCAATAATTTTGAAACCAATCTAAACAAATTGCCTTCAGATGAGAGGAGCAATGTGGGTTTTATCTCTCTAGTCCCATTATGAGTGCACTGGAAAGATAAGCGATTGTAATAGAAACAGAATTAATCATTCTGTCATGTTTTCTCACCTAGCACTGCGAGTCACAATAATAGTTCTTATTTGGTAATTGTAGTTTGCCAATACTCAAATTTTCAATATTCTTGGCTTAATTAAAAGATAAGAACAATAACTATAATACTGACACTTTAAAAACATCATGTAAAATTCAGACATTTCTGATTTTTAAAAATTCCTCACAGTAGGTAAATCTCTTTTATGTTGGGTGAAATGACTCCATTGATTCCTGATTGAGTTCCACCTGATTCTTTTCTGATTTCCAAATCTACCAAGATTTGAGAGTGAAAAATAAAGTATAGTATATGCCTTTAAATTACTACTTGGGTGAAAATGATAGTGTAGAATGGATGTGCATCATTACAGTATCCTTTGGAATCTTCAGGGTATTCATTCCAAGATGCTGTGGATACCCAATTTTGGGGGTATGTTTGCTTGAGTCCCTCATCTAAAATGGTATAGTATGTGCATACAACCCATGCACATCCTACTATCTGCTTCAAATCCTCTCTAGATGATGTGTAATACCTATGCAAACAGTGTTGTACTGTGTAATACTGGGTAGGGGTGCCCCAGAACTTCCACAGAGAGGCCCTATTTTCACAGTTCTCAGCCTCATGTCCCCATAGAGGGTCCTCTGAGCAGGTGCCACATGCCATATGCTTCGGGTATTAGTGGGACAATTTCCAGAGCAAGAATAGCTAGAAAGCATTAGTCCATGGGTGGGTCAACAAGGAGGTACACAAGTCAAGCATATGGTCAGCTGATCACTCTCCCTGGTGGAGGCTCCTCTGTGTCCATGAAAAAAATCTTCTTTTACATTCTCATCATTTTTTTGTGTTTTGAATCTTTTTTTTTTTAAGTTTACTTAAAAACTTACTATCCATTTAGGGGCTTAAATATTTTATTATTAGAAGAGCTAAGGAAGCAATTAGTGAATCAAAATTCTATTAAGTCAAATACATTTTTGTTATCACTTTTATTTCTTTCTTTTCCTACAGTTCAAATCTTCTTTTATTGACTTAGAGTTTACCCTTAAACATACTGAAATCCATCCATCTTGGTACATTTTGTTTTATCTTTCCTTCTTTTTTTTTTTCCTTTTACTGTCTTACTTTTCTCCTTTTCTTCCTTCACCAAGTTTCTCAAATGACTTGTATATATCTGCTAGATGCATGTTTTTATGACTTGCTTTATTTTTTTATAATTATTCATTTATTTTTACTTATTTATTCATTTATCTTAATTTGACCAGAGAGAGGCACAGAGAGATAGAGAGACAGAGAGGGAGAGGAAAGTGAGAAAGTAAATCTCCAGATCTGGGACTCAAACCACGGTTGGCCATTTGAGAGGCCAGCACCTCAACCACCACGTCACCTGCCGGCCCCACCACCTGCTTTATTTCTAGATCCCACTTTAATGCCATCGTCCTCTCAAATGCCACCAGTGGTCTCTTTTTCCAAATCTAATGACTTTCATTCTTTTTTATGTTGATTAAAAAGCCATAACAGAATAATGGAGTTTACTATATGTCACTGGGAATTCAATTAGCCTAACTGATAATTAATCACAACTTTAGCGTGATGATCACCTAATAAAAGCCAGTGAGTTTTAAGATCTTTACATAGATACACGGTTGCATTTCACCATCATTCAACTAAGTCCACTGCTGCATTCGTAGCTTAATTTCTTATTTATTATAATAGAGAATGAGAAAGGAACATCATAGTAGAGTATAAATCACATCAAATTCAGCTATCTTTTCATAGACTCAGACCTTTCTACAATTTAAAACATAGTGTTCTACACATATATTAGTAAAAAACCAGGCCATGCAATGGATGTATCACTCATACATAAATCAAATTTTGTATGTTGCATTGAATATTTTCATTAATGAAGAAAATTCTCCACTTTTAAAAGTAGGCGATATAGTGACTCTTTATTGCTTTTTATGCTCATATTTGAAAATAATTATATAGTTTAATAATAAAATATTTTAAAAAATATTAAAAGATTATAAAGGGCATGGAATAAAGAATAATGCTTCAGATGCTTGAGATTTTCAAATTAATATTAACTTTTTTAAAAGTAAGGCTCACTTCATATTTTATAACAAAATGTAGATAATCAAAAGTCTTCCTCAGCCATGATCTTATACATATATGGATTAAAAACTCCAATCAAACACACCATACTAATGACTACATTTACTAGGGTGACATTAGCATTTATGGCAGACTACGTGCAGTGGGCTGACATTTAGACAGTCAGCCTGAGGAGGCTTTCTCTTTGTTAGTACACCAACGTGCTGCAGGCGTGCCCAAGGCCTGGATGTCTGCGCCAACCCACAGGGAACTGAACTTACCAGTGCATGCCACACAGCACGGTGGCTCAAAAAGATCTTTATGTAGCAGGACAGTAATACTTACATTTGAAAGCATCTTTAAATAACTCTTTATGTTTCATTGCATATTTCTAGGTGAAAGCCACATTTTCCATAACATCTTTGATTCATTTAAGACTTTTCCTCTCTTCTGTCCTTAAAATGCCGGTATGCTTCCCACAGAGAACGCTAGCATTGCTCTCGCCATATGCCCTTCATTAATGTAGTCAAAGTGTAGTGGTGTGTCACCATGTCACACTCTGTGAAGCGATGCTGTACTCATATAATATCCGGGCTGATGTTAACAATGGAATGTTATGTGTGGGTCCAGATGTCCGTGGACAGCAACGTTGGGGACGATTTGGGCTCCAAGCCCTTGTTTGCCTTTAAATGCTAACCCATTGATCTTCTATTAGACTTTTACAGATTCCTTTATCATCTTAATAATCATTGTCTTAAATAGTTTGTATATTACAAAGATATGAAAAGATTGAGATAGTGAGTTGAGGTATGTCTCTATATTTAAATATATCTCTTCTTTCTTTTATTGCCAGAGGGCACATACACTTGAGAGCGGGAGAGAGAAAGCACCCCCCAGTGGGGCATGGTCAAGCCACAATCAATTATCCCTGACCTTTTTTTTTTTTTTTTGAATTTTGAGTATGCATGCACACGTGCCCAAGTGTCCAAGTGTGTTTTTCAAGTTGCGGGGTCTGGGACTTGAATCGTGCAGTTGGCCATGTGAGATCTGGCTCCCTTAACTATCATCTTCCAGTTGGCCCTTTCAACCAATACTGGTTCTTATTGGCTAATAACCCCATTACAACCCAAGATTCTTACATAATATCTAATACTTGGGAAGCACCTAGGAAACACTTCATTGTATAGGTGATGAAAAAGAAAAATTCTGCTTAGAAATATTAGGTAAAGCAATCAAAGCCCTCAGTATAGTTCTGCTGAGGGGGTTGCCAAAAGATGGAGGAATTTGAAGAAAACAATATCGTTCAACTTTAAAGAATTATGTTTTATTTTTACATAAATTTGGAGCTGAAAAGGTAAAAAGAGATGTTCCTATCAAAAAAAAAGCATACTTGGTTTCCTAGCTGTAAGATTCTTTCAGTAGCATTACTAAAGGCAGAGATAACCAATTAGCTTTCTTCATTGTGTGAGAAAAGGGAACACACTCTGAAATTCATGCCCCAGAAAGAGAGGGAGTGGAAAGTGCAGCCACAGAAATGTGGAAGGACAGGTGTCAGCCACCCTCCCGGCCCACCTTCTGCCACATCTTCTCTGCCAATACCAATAGCCCCAAGACAGAAAACTCCCAATGTAAGTAACCCAGGTCCCTGCATAGATGAAAAGCAAGGACTTGATCCTTACTGTGATCGAGAGACACAGAGGAAACAGAACGGCACTGAGAGGCCGAGGACAGTTCTACTTTGTAATAATCACCTCTTAGCTTCGGCTTGCTCATCTGTAAAATGAAGATACTAATACCTGCCCCGCGTACTTCAGAGGGTCGCAGCAGAGAACAAATTAGATAAAGGGAGCGAACATGCTCTGTAAACTGTAAAGCACTATGCAAGGCAAACCTACCGTTATTTAAGGTCATCCCTGATGCTGTAAAGCAGGGAGAAATTTGGAAAGGAAAAGTGGCTTCTCTATCAATTAGCACCTTGTGTCTGGGAGACCCTCAGGGAGCTTGTAGAAAGACAGTGATAGAAAGTTAATTGCCTCTGTTTGGAACAGAGATCTTTACATTTGTTTAAAGGTAATAGCTTTTACTGATCTGCCTCATTCTAGCAGATATATGAGATGTTATGATGCTGCAGCTTTCTGGAGGCTTTTTCTGAGATGCTTTGGCTCCCACAGTTGTGTCCTACATTCCAGGGCTATTGTTTCAGGCTCTCCTTCTCAAATCTGTTTTCCTTCCATGACCTCATCCATTTCCCTGCCTTACAGAGCTCTAAAGTAGCATTTCCTACTACTCATCACACACCTAGATCTGGATGTCATTATATAAACCTCTCAAACCCAGAATATCCAAAATGGAATTAATTGCCTTCCTTACTACACTTTCTTATCCTGGATTTTATTTTAAAACTATGATTTTTACACAGTATCTAATACTTGCAAACTATAGACAGGGAAGTGCTGGATGATTGCACACTGCACAACTCTAAAGGATGCTTGGGGTCGTGTCTCTGAATGGAGTCCCTGCTAGGCAGTGCACAACCAGTAAAACTGAGCCTGGCAGCCTCCCGACTGCACTACCATTTGCCCTATTCTCTCCGTGTCGTTGTTGTTATTATTATTATTATTATTATTATTTTGGTCAAGGGTGGGCACATGTGATCACCAGAGAGACACAGAGAGAAAGAGGGGAAAGTGCACCTCCCTAATGGGCACGGTCAGGCCCAAACACCTTCTTCTTTATTTCTCCATCCTGTCAGGATCCTGGCATGCACTCTCACATCCCTGACATGTTCAAGCTGATGGACTGGGATTCAAACTATGGTTGACCATGTGGGATCTGGTTCCCTTGACCACCAGACCATGAACTGGCCCACTAATTCTTTGATTTTCTACAATAGAGAGGATTCCATGGACAGTTCTCGGTTCATCAGAGACACCCATTTTAACATACTCGTGATATTTTACAATGGTTCTACCTTTGGTTGACAAGTGAAGGGCCAATATTCTAGGTATGGATTGCTATGTGTGAAAATGATAATGCAGGAAGATTTCTTCCTATTCCTTTAATAACATTTTAACACTGTCTCAAACGCGTATGCTTAGTAGAGTCTCCAAAGATAGCTTCCAACACCCCCTCTCCGCCTGTGTTCATGCTGCTCCTGAAATCTAGAGATGGAGCTTACTTCTCCCCTTGGTCTGGGCTGGCCTTTTGACTACTAGTCTTGGCCAATGATAAGTTACCAGGAAAGATGCAAATGAATATATACTAAGTGCTTGGACACTAGGACTTGTTCTTTGAAACACTTGTCCTTGAAGCCCAAATGTCATGCTTTGAGAAAGGCACACAGAAGAGAAGAAACAAGGCACACTGGCTAATAGACCAGCTGATATGCCAACTGATGGCAGCTAGTACCAACCAGCTAGTCACCTGAATGAGCCATTGTGAACCTTTCAGTCCCCAAAGGACTGGAGCTGCAGCTATCATGACAGAGAGCAGAACTGTCCAGGTGAGTGAAGTCATTAGGAATGATAAATGCTTCCTTTAAGTCTGAGTTTGGGTGCTTGATAAATAATACTGTTTGTGTATTTATATGTTTGTGCATTTGAGGATGTGTAATTTTATCATTCACCTCTTTTAGAGTCTAAGATAAAGTCAGAGAAGATCACTAGCTAAAAGCGATACATATAGTTTCTAGTTCTTTTTTCTATACTCCATTGTGCTATCAGTGATATTCCTAAAACACAAACATGTCACCTCACTGACCAGTCAGACATCTTGCCACTGGAATTCTCAACACACAGAACGGTGTAATTTTCAGAAGCACTGCAAGATTGTGGATGTCAGGCTAAGGAGTTTGAGTTTTATGTAGCAGGCAGTAGGGAGTTTACAATAATTTTTGAGGAGATAGGTAAGATAATCAAAGCATTTTGAAAATGTTCTTCCTGGGAGACCAGCAAATGACATGGTGGGTAGGTGCTGGACTCCCACATGGCCAACTGTGGTTTGAGTCCTGGACCTGGGGCCTTGAAAATCACATCAGGCATGTGTGTGTGCCCAGAATCCTAAGAAGAGAGTAGAGGAGAAGGGACTGAGGCACGACTATCCACCTGGGAGATGGTTTCTTACTTTCCTCTCTCTGTCTCTTTCTAGCAATTTCACATGCCCTGTGTGTGGGGGATGTGAGGGGTATTGAAAAAAACTGTTCTTACTCCTCCTCTCAGGTCTTCCTGAGAGGTCTATTAGACTTAGTTTATACCAACGAAAATAGTTTTCTGTAGGCTTATGTTTTGACTTTCCAATTCTTCCTCCACGTTTTTCTCGTGCTCCAATTGACATGCCTATCGACATGCCTCCTCAACTCAATTTACATGCCTGTCTCTCCTTAAGCCTATAACTTTAAACTAATACTTATGTATGGATAAAAAGTTTCCTCTTCAGAGCCAGCAGGTGGCGTGGTGGTTAAGGGCACTGGATTCCCAAATGGCCAACCACAATTCAAGTCCTGGACTTGGCGGCTTGTTTTCTCACTTTCTCTCTCTCTCACTCTGTCCATCTCTGGTCAAAATAAGATGAAATAAATAAATAAATAAAAATAAAGTTAAATACAATAATTGTGGGGGGAAAAGTTTTTTCTTTAATTTCTGTCACAGGAAGTAGAATCAGTCCTGGTAGATCACAGAAATCTCTTTCAAACCTCTCTCCAAAGAGGTATCCATCTGTACCTCTGTTCGAATGTGTTGACATGATATGGGGAATATGTCTTATTACGCTTGGGCCACTGTAAGTGGTCCCTCTGGCACTAGGACTAACTCTCTGTGGGTAGCTGATCATGTTTCAATTTAAACTGCCTGGCAAAGTCCCTTCACTTTTCCCGAGCACAATTGCAAGGGCTGTTCCTGGAAGCTAGCAGTCCTTGCTACTTTTGTCACTGGCAGATAAGGGTGGTAATTAAAGTCATTCCACAGCCAAGCCATCCTCTGAAGTCTCTTCAATTTGCGGCAGATTGGCTGAGTAAGGAAATTTAATATTAGGAGGCGTTTCATTTCTTCACTCCATGGCACTCCTGCTAAAGAGCTCATCATCACTCTTGCATTGTCAGAAGTTGGGGTGTCAGCTCAGAAGGACCTGATGTTTCAGCTCCTCAGTTTAGACAAGTCCTTAGTTCATGTTTCTCTCTCGGCCTTACTGATGAGATGTAAATTACGAATTCTTAATGAGACTCATTATTCTCATCTGTGAAAAGGCTATAATACTCTCCACTGAGAATTAGAGATTGCCGGTCTGTGTATGTGTGTTTGTGTGGACACTGCTTGGATACAGAACACAATACATAGCAGCTGTGGCTATTAATTGATTCTACAATATGACTCTTGTGCTGGTTGCAGGCCAGTCTGGAACTACTGGGAACTTCACTGCTTTTCCCCATTCTCAAGTCTCTAATCAGTAAGATCAGTAAGGGAGTCTCTGAGTAAGGCTGAATGCAAATTATCTCTGACATTTTAGAGTGCTTTAGAAACTTGGAAATAAGGAATCTCATGTCAAAATCAAATCTTGGGATATCCTATGAAACAAGAAGTAGTCCCCAAAGATATAAGGGTATGACGCTTTCAGATAAACTATTCCTCAAGAATTGCGTTACTACACTTTGAAAATTTTGTTATACCATGTACAAAAAATCAGATCACCGTGCATACAAAAACTGAAAGTCTTGTGTTCATTTTTTGAGAACACTGGGATTTGTTTCAGCAGTCCGTCATCTTCTAAAAAGTCTGCTGACTGGGAAAACGTCATGTTTAAATCTGTACTTATTTTGCATTGTGATTGGGAAGAGTGAGCCTTCCTAAATATAATCTTCATCCATTTTGGTAGCCTCAGATAATAGTCTGCATTAGTGTCTCAGGTCAAACCTGCCACAGTGGTTAGGTAGTATTTTTAACATATGTAATTATCTGGGGCAGTGGTGACTACTCTGCCAAACTCAGTTTCTCATGCATGAGAAACTGGCTATCGCTATGTCGTTTGTCCACTTCAAAATTTCTTCTGTAATTGGGAGCAGCAGTTAGCGTAATGGCTATGTCACTGAACTCCCATGTACTCGACCGCGGTTCAAGTCTCAGACCGGCTGGCTTAAACTCACGCTGGGCACGTGTGCATGAGTTCCCAAGATCCCGAGAGAGGAGAATGGAGGAGAAGGGATTGCAGCATGGCCATCCCCCGCCTGGGGAGTGATTTCTCGCTTTCTGTCTCTCTGTCTCTCTGGTGAGTGCACGCACCCTCTGTCTCTCTGGTGAGTGAACGCACCCTATAGCAAAAAAACCTCTCCAAAAAAAAAAAAAAAAATTTCTTCTGTAGCACTAGCAAGTGGTGTGGTGGTTGGGGTACTGGACTTCCACATGGCCGACTGGGACTCAAGTCCCACACCTGGTGACTTGCTTTCTCACTTTTCCTTTTGCCCTCTCTGTCAAATTAAAATAATAATAACAAAATTAAATAAATAAATCTTAAAAATATTATTCTGTATTCAACATGAATGCAATGGCTCTTATATAGAACAAAACAGCTTGAGACATTTTCTTTTCCCTCTACAAATGCCCAGAGGCACTAGTTTGGTTCAGAAACAAATTAAATTTTGTGGAGGAGCAATAGTAATATGTTTGAACTATCCAGAGTGATTCTTCTTCACTTGCACTTAAAAATGACTAAACTGATCTAATTCACACTTGTGATGTAAATAGTCAGAATAAGATCTTGTGGATCTATCTTTAATGGGTAAAAATAGCATGACAATAATAATGCTACTGAAAAAGCTACCCTGTTCCACTGGTAGCTTTTACTTAGCTAAATAAAAAAGTATTTGCCACATGGTCTTTTTCTTTCCCCTTCAATTTTATTTATTATTATTATTTTTAATTTGACCAGAGAGAGAGAGAGAGAGAGAGAGAAGATCAGAATGCAAGCTGCCAGGTCTTGGACTCGAACTGTAGTCAGCCAAGTGAGAATCTAGCACCTTAACAACCACGTAACCTGCTGGCTCCACCACTTGGTCTTTTAAGATAGTACACTAAGGTATTGGTAGGTGGCATGGTGATTAAGGTGCTGGATTCCCACATGGCCAACTGCTGTTCAAGTCCTAGACATGGTGACTTGCTTTCTCACTTTCCTTCTCTCTGTCTCTCTCTGGTCAAACTAAAAAATAGTGCTAATAAGTAAAATAAAATAAGATAGGCACACTAAAATCATTCTTTTTATTTGCTTTTTAAAAATGTTTTCAGTGGGGCCAGCAGGTGGCATGGTGGTTAAGGCACTAGACTCCCACATGGCTGACTGTGGTTGGGGGTGTTGGACCTGGTGGGTTGCCTTTTCACTACCCCTCTCTCTATGTCACTCTCTGGTCAAATTTAAATAGCAAGTAAATAAATAAAGTTAAATAAAATAATTCCAAGAAAAGTTTTCAGTTTTTAAAATATGTTTATTTCTTCTACAAGAGAGACAGACAGCATCCCCAAGAGATCCTCCAACCATAATCTACCTATCTCGGCTGGCTGGATCACAGGCATGTGTGTGTGCAGGCTGGTCAAGGAGATCCTAGGATTCAAACTCAGACCTTTTTCTTGTGTGTTCAGTTACATTAATGGCATGCCACCACTTGTTCCCTAAAATCTTTACTTATACCAGAAATGCACCAAGTTATTTGGCAGACTCTGATTCATTATTTAATCCCTGCATACATAAGAAAGTAACTTCAGTTAATAATCTATTGATTTAACTAGAAATTGCTGATTTTAAAATATTTACACAGTGTAATAAATATAAAGAGACTTAATAAATGCATGTTTTCCCTTTTGGTAGCCCCATTAATTTCTCTTCTGTTCATTTGAGGATGAAAATCATAAAATAATCAGCAGTAATATTAGATAACTCTACTTCTTCTTTAGCTCTGTAGCACTGATGAATGGAAGAAAATCTCAACAGTTTCGTTTTTTTCTTTTAGCTCTCATTATCATTTCCTTTTATGAAAGACAGTGGCACCAGAATAGCCATAGCATTCTCGTCTCTGTCATCCTCAGATGGTAAAATAAAATTAGAGGACATTTTAACAAACCTTGAAATGAAGAGTTATTTTAAGATAAGCTGCTTTAACATGAGAAAATTTTCTGAAATAGAAACTTAACTTTATTTCTCCAGCTCATTGTTTTTCTTTTAAATATTTCATATTCTGTCTGATAGCAATCAATTAGCAATATAGTTTAACAAGTGATACTAAAACAATGCTGTTGATATTGGTAGCTTGTTGTATAGTCTAAATATTTATTATTTTACTATGGCGATATATCCTGAATTCTGGTTTGAGTGGATAGTTTTTGAATCTGCTCAAATTACAAATAAATCCTTGAAATTACCCAATCTGAAACTCATTTCATTCTGCATTGTAAAGTAGAAGCCTAGATATTCTCCTAGATCATTTGAAAACAAGAACTAAGCTTAAAAACTTCACCTGACAGGACCAGCAGTTAGCATAATGGCTATGTCGCTGGACTCCCACGTAGTCGACCGTGGTTCGAGTCCCAGACCCGGTGGCTTAAACTCACGTTGGGTGCGTGTGCGTACATGCCCAAGATCCCGAGAGGAGAATGGAGGAGAAGGGATTGCGGCATGGCCATCCCCTCTGGGGAGTGATTTCTCGCTTTCTATCTCTCTGTCTCTCTCTGTCTGTCTGGTGAGCGCATGCGCCCTATAGCAAAAAACCCTCTCCCCCCCCAAAAAAAAAAACAAAAAACAAAAGAAACTTTACCTGACATCACTGGCTCTTTTAACAATGATACAAAAGTAATAAATGATTTTCTCATTTCATCTTTGGGAAGTGGGAGTCCTTTCCTATTTTGCTTCATGTCTCCAGAAGCTTCCCTTCCTTAAAGACAGGTCATGTTTCCAGTTAACCATCACAGACTGAACTCCAATGTAAATTTTTGCTCCTTCCTGAAATCTAACTAAAATGCATTGTTAAGGGGTAAAACTGAGGTCAAACCCTACAAAAGCCAGAAACATTAAAGGAGATGCAAGAACACATGAGATGTCAACAAAATATTGGAAGGTAGAAAGCAAATGAACATTTTTTGACATATTTAGACAAGCATAGAAAGCTGACAGTTATCTGAGGGGAAAAAAAGCATAAAACACTACAAAAAACACCGGAACTGGATGTGGTGGATACTTCTGAATAGGGGAGAATTAGCAGGGTGAAATAAGAGAAAAAATGAGTAAAGCCTCTTGCTTCTTGAATCCTGACAGGAAATAGTTTACTGCCTGGAAAGAACAGGCATGGGTGAAGTTCAGGGTGAGATACTAAACAGAAAGGGTACAGTGAAGGTCTGCATAATAGAAGGAGAAAAAGCTCAGTCCCTTTCCCCAGCTCAGCTCTGAGAATTCTGGCAGTCATGGTTGCAAGCAATAAATAAGAGATGGATGAGTCCTCTCTGGAAAGACTGACTAGCTCAAGAAGAAAAACTTAGGGAAATGAAACAACTAGATCCTTGCCTATCCATCCCAACCCCCTGATGAATGCTCCCTCCAGCTACTCCTACCATGCTGCAGCTGAGCTTTTTAGTGCCTCAATCTTTTTTTTTTGAAGATTTATTTAATTTTATTTATTCATTCATTTTATTTTTTAATTTGACCAGAAAGACAGACAGACAGAAAGAGAGAGAGAGAGAGAGGACAGTGAGAAAGTTAGCCACCTGGTCTGAGACTCGAACCGTGGTCGGCCATGTGGGAGTCCAGCGCCCTTATCCACCACGCCACCACCTGCCGGTCCCTCAGTGCCTCAATCTTAAATAAGGATAATTTAAAAATGAAACATTATTCATTTCAAGAAAGCCTCTAAGATAAAAGGAGATCATATATAAATATACATATCCAACTCCATAGTCTAGTGGTTAAGAGAGATGGATCCCACATGGCTGATGTGGTTTGAATTCTAGCCTGGAAGCTTGTAAAATAGTCATGGTGCATGTATGTGCGTGCCTCAAATCCCAACAGGGTGGAGAAAGTGAGAATAAGGGATTGTGGCATGACCACATCCAACGATCTCTCTCTCAGTCTCTCTCTGATGAGTACATATGACCTTTGACAATTAAAACAACAACAACAATAAGGAACTTAAAGGATACATGGCAATATAGCAAGCAGAAGATGTAGAAAACAAAAAGCCTTTATAATTAGAATGCTCAGAGAACTAACAGAACTGTACCGTGAAACAAAATGAGTAAGCTTTTGAAAAGAACCTCTTACAAAATTTAAGAAAAAGAAGAGATATGGGAAATTTAAAAAAAAGATAGCAGAAATAAATTAGTAACTGAGTCAAAAGAGAAAGTTTGGGAAATCTCTCAGGAAGTGGAATGAGAAGAAAGGAGAAGTTTTTGAAAAAAAAAAAAGAAAAACAATTTAGAACATAAGTCCAGAAAATAATGAATAATAGGAGTTTCAAAAGGGAAAACAGACAAGAGGAAATTATCAAAGAAATAATGAGAAAATTTCCCAGGAATGGTTAAAATGAATTTTCACAATGAAACAATTTACTCAGAACAATTGATTCAAAACAATTCTTACACTTACTGTTGGATAATAATTTACCATGAGTCTTTCACATTTCTGCATATCTTGTGAAAACTAACTACTTTCATTCTACACAATAGTTTTCAAGAATTTTTGCATAGCAAACAGCCTTGGGAATGGTGATAGCATCTTACCCTGGAGCAAAGGATATATTTGTTTACAGTTTAGAAAGATAAAGACAGTTACTGCCCATGATAAACCATGATAAAAAACAAAAACAAAAACAAACAAACAAAAAAACTCAGCATTTTTAAGCTCAGGGTTCCTTGTCTTTGACACAATCCACTATGTATACATGTGTCATCCAAAAATTGGAGAATTGGGGCTTGGAGAACTGACACAAAAAAAGATGACACTCTAGTTACTGAAGTTGCTTTAAGTCATAAATTGTCTTTTATTTTGACCTAAGAGTCGTATGATTTCTGCCAGCATCCATGAAACAGTGGCAGGATAACTTCTTAGGTTTCAGGTAAGTCTCTCTGGTGAGTAGATATGTCCTCTGACAATGAAAACAATATCAACAACAAACAAGGAACTTAAAGGAAACATTGCAATATAGGGAGCAGAAGATGTAGAAAACCAAAAGCCATTATGATTGAAATGCTCAGAGAACTAACAGAGCTAACAAAACTGTACCTATGGGGACCAGCAGATAGCGTAATGGCTATATTGCTGGACTGCCATGTAGTCGACTGTGGTTCAAGTCTCAGACCTGGTTGGTTAAACTCACGCCGGGTGCATGTGTGTGTGTGCCCAAGATCCTGAGAGAAGAAAGGAGGAGAAGGGATTGCAGCATGGCCAATCTCCCTGGGAGGGTGATTTCTTGTTTTCTGTCTCTCTATCTCTCTCTGTCTTTCTGGCAAGCACACGTGCCCTAGAGCTAAAACCAATCAAAAAAAAAAAAAAAAGCCAGAAACAAAACAACAAAATAAAAAAAATTAAAAAGAAAACAATCTGTACCTATGAAACTAAAAATCAAACAGACCCATTGTAATTCTTGACAGTGCTGTCAATGGGGATGAAATGCTGAGAGATATGGCTTACTGGAAGAGGAAGGATAAGGGTCTCTCACGTGGATATTAATGAACAGATGTGAAGGAAATCTATGGGAATCAATAGCAAAGATGTTGACTAAATTGTATGGTCAACAATGCAATAAATGGTTCTTTATGTAATTGCTTATTTTATCTTTTTTTTAGTGAGAAGGTGCATACACCCACCAGAGAAAGATTGGGGGTGAATGAAGAGAAAGGTGAAAGCAACCCCCAATACAATGTGGTCATTCTGAAATACCTTCTCCATTTCTCCAGCCTCTTGATATTTTGGACACACACACACACACACATACACACACACTCAGTGTGTTTTTGAAGCTGCTGGAGCTAGAATTCAAATCACAGCTGGACATGTAAACTAGAGCTTCCTTAACCACTGGACTATGCAGTTGGCCCTTAATTGCCTATTAATGAGAAGGATTTGGGGTGCTGACTGCTGACCAAGTAACAGGAAGTGGGTTCAAAGACAACTGTCCAAATAATTCCCAGTTATTTACTCAGGGCAGATGAGTTCCGTGACAAGCTCTTGTTCAGTCTTAGGTGTGCCCAGTTATAACTAGAACCACCAAAATTCAATCCATGTGAGCACAGATTTTTCTTTCAGACAACCGTTCCAGAGTTGTGTACACTCACTGGGTAAGAGAAGAGGGAATGTGTGACTGCCGTAGTCAGAAACCACATGAACTGTCAGAACTCTGGCTGATTTGCTTGGAAGGTGAGAATGGCATGTAAGGCTTGCTAAGAAGGAGTGTGGATGGCAAGGTCATCTGAGGGCTCAGCCTGCAATCAATCATGGCAAACTGAGGTCCATTCAGAGAAGACTGAATAGAATATAAGATCGAAAAGCTCTTTTTCACAGTGTTTGCTGCTATGTCAGGACTTTAAAAACTTACTTATTTTTGAACATTTTCAATCTGTGGTTGGTTAATTCACAGTTAACTGTCACATATATGAGTATTTCAGGGAAGAAAGGGACTTGAACCTTTATGGCTCTGTTGGATACAAGTGCTCACCAATCCATCCTGTCCTGTGTGAGAGGGGACACCAGATCAAACTGATGTGGCTTGATGAAGTTCACTACAGGAAGAGAAGCTGAAGTGACCTTGTGAGTCAGGCTCTTTGGGTGAATTCGTTGTACTATTTTTGTGGCTCCCAGAGCAGAATATATAATTGGTATTGTATGTGTGTTCTAGAAGTGTTCACAAATGCCAGAGGGATTTCCCAATTGGGGAGAGCCAAAAATAGAGAAATGCTAGTATTTTTGGTGCCCCACAATCCTAATGACCCCTTGAGCTAAAGAGGACAGTCATCAGCCAGGGCTACCCTTGGGGTTTGGGACTCATTGTTTCCTTGACGCAGATACCCCGTACATGCTTTTATAAAGCTGTTCTTATCTTGTTACTGACTTCGTTAAGACTGGCTCTCTGACGCATAGACGCCTTGTGACTATTTGACCTCCTCTTTCCATTTCAGGATAAGTCAACTTGGACTCAATGTCTAAGAAGGTAAAAGGGACCAGCAAAGGACTAGCCTTGACTGTTAGATGGAAATGAAATATAGAAGATCATGGCTAAGAGTGTGGATGGCAAGGTCATCTGAGGGCTCAGCCTGCAATCAATCATGGCAAACTGAGGTCCATTCAGAGAAGACTGAATAGAATATAAGATCGAAAACCTCTTTTTCACAGTCAGTGTTTGCTGCTATGTCAGGACTTTAAAAACTTACTTATTTTTGAACATTTTCAATCTGTGGTTGGTTAATTCACAGTTAATTGTCACATATATGAGTATTTCAGGGAAGAAAGGGACTTGAACCTTTATGGCTCTGTTGGATACAAGTGCTCACCAATCCATCCTGTCCTGTGTGAGAGGGGACACCAGATCAAACTGATGTGGCTTGATGAAGTTCACTACAGGAAGAGAAGCTGAAGTGACCTTGTGAGTCAGGCTCTTTGGGTGAATTCGTTGTACTATTTTTGTGGCTCCCAGAGCAGAATATATAATTGGTATTGTATGTGTGTTCTAGAAGTGTTCACAAATGCCAGAGGGATTTCCCAATTGGGGAGAGCCAAAAATAGAGAAATGCTAGTATTTTTGGTGCCCCACAATCCTAATGACCCCTTGAGCTAAAGAGGACAGTCATCAGCCAGGGCTACCCTTGGGGTTTGGGACTCATTGTTTCCTTGACGCAGATACCCCGTACATGCTTTTATAAAGCTGTTCTTATCTTGTTACTGACTTCGTTAAGACTGGCTCTCTGACGCATAGACGCCTTGTGACTATTTGACCTCCTCTTTCCATTTCAGGATAAGTCAACTTGGACTCAATGTCTAAGAAGGTAAAAGGGACCAGCAAAGGACTAGCCTTGACTGTTAGATGGAAATGAAATATAGAAGATCATGGCTGGCCTGGATCTCAGCTCTAGGTAGAGAGGTAGCACTTTACCACCGGAACCAAATCTCTGGCTCAGGTCTACATAAGCAATTCTATGAGGCTTCAGCCAGTCCAGAATCCAGTGATGTCCCTTGTACTCCCACAGCTGCACACACTCAGAGCCAGCCATGCAAAATCAAAACTAGACGTGGTCACTGCTCAGTGGGCAGAACTCACGGCTGTGTTCCTAGCTCCAGCCAATGCTCCACTTGATGAACCTCATTATAATTTTACTGACTCTAGGGTGATTGCCAATGGCCTAGATTTTTGGTATGACACTTGGAAAACTACAGACTGAAAGATTAACGGCATCCCTCTTGGAGACTGTGCATACTGGAGACAAACTGTGGCTGCTGATTGAATTCTCTGAATTGCTCACTGGCCTCAGTAACTAACAATAGAGAAGAGACTATTTTCTGATGAGTCTGGAATCGAGAGCGGATGGATCTGCACTGCTGGATTTCTCCCTCAATGCATCATTCCACTGGCTCTGGAAACACATTCACCATCGTACACTGGGCATGAAAAAAGAACCTCAAGTGTTCAAGGCCATAAACCATGTGGCTCTCAGATGAATGACAGCCAAGATGTCTCCAAAATGAGGCCCCCCAGGCTTTCTGGAAGACCTTCTGGGAGGGACATCTGACTTGTTATTCATGTATACTTCCATGAGGCAATTATTAATGCTAGGAAACTAAAATATATATGCATATAATCACATTGTTCTACATAGGTCAACTATGAATAATACATAACTAGACATAGAAATGAAACCACCAAATATTAAGATGAAGCTATACTGTGAAGATGAGGGAAGTGAACCGTATATGTGGGTGTGCTTTGTGGTAATGGAATAGCTGTCAACAAGGTAAATCTCCATCTTCCACAGTAAGAAGTGCTTAGATATTTTCTAGTAAAAGTTTTAAAAGGTTCAGCTGGAGTAGTGCATGCTATGTACTGCTGGCCGCAGTCCGAGGCCATTGCGAGGGGTGGGGAGGGCTGGGTTTCCAGCTTGCCATAAAAGTGAGGTGTGGTGGCCAATGCCTGTACTCTAAGCTACTTAGAGAAGTATGCCTAGAGGAATGGGACACAGCAAGCTCCTGTCTAAAAAAATAGCACACCTCCACCTCACACATACACGCAACTTTTAATGAATGGTATAAAATCTATTTAAGAATAAGGAAGTGTGTATGTATGTATGTGGAATTATGGGTGTAGGCCATCACACCAACCTTTTTTAGGGTGGGAGGGGAATTGAACTCGGGCCTCCTACAGGGCCTCAGTCTGTTGAGCCACAGCATCTAGTATGTGCTACTATATCCAGGCCAAAACGGTTTGGCTTTTAGAACTATATATATATGCTATGTTAGTTTGCTAGTTAGTGCTGCCATGTGAAAAAATACCACAGACTAGATGGTTAAAACAACATGAACTTATTTTCTCAGTTCTGGAGACAAGAAATCCAAGATCAAGGTGCTGGCAGTAAAGTTTAGTTTCCTCTGAGGCCTCACTTTGTGGCTAGCAGATGGCCGCCTTCGCTGTATTTTCCCTCACATGGTCTTTCCTCTGCGCACATACACCACTGGTGGTTCTCCCTGTGTCCAAATTTCCTCATCTTGTAAGGATAGTAGTCATATTGGATTAGGGCCCCCCCTACTGGCTTCATTTCAATTCCATTCCATCTTTAATGGTTTAATCTCCAAACACAGTTACATTCTGAGGTATTGGAGGTTAGGGTTTCAACATAGAAATTTTTGGGTTCAGGCCATAATACATGCATTAATTAAAATAATAGTAACAAAAAAACCCTGTCATTTTCTGTTTTTAGAGTTGTGGGGTTCCTTTTTCAATTTTTTTGGTGTTTTTTTTGTTTTGCCTTAGGGCATGTATGCTCACTAGGGAGAGAGAGAGAGACAGAGAAGACACAGTGAGAAGAAAAGTGAGAAATCACCCCATGGGGAAGATGGCCACTTTACAATCCCTTCTACTTCATTCTCCTCCCAGGATTTTGGTCATGCACACACATGCACCCAGTGTGATTTTCAAGCCACCAGGTCCACAACTCAAACTATGGTTGGCCATATGGGAATCCAGTGATGTAAATGCTACACCATATGATGGCCTAAAAAACTCTATCTTGAAAACATCCTTCATATTTAAGCCTTGCAGGGCGTAGTAGTTATCCAGAGCTTCAAACGCCACAGTCAATTCCAATCAGGAGATCCATAGATCTTATTATACTTTGTATATTATGCCAGACTTGGAAAGTAGCAGTTAATTTTAGATTAATTTATCTTGTTTCAAGCAAGACAAGAGTAACCAAAGTATCTTGGAGGAATGATACACCCACTGTTTTCATCATTCGTTTCCACTCAGTCCTGCAAAATATTCTTTCCATCACCCGGTTGCTTGTGTTCATATCAACAAATCTTCAAGCTTCTTATCCATGACTGTTTTTCTTCTTCTTTTTTCCCTCTCTCCAATTTTTTTTTAAACTTCTCTTTTGGCTATTACCTTATTTTATTCCATGAGAACCTAACCATAAAGTTCTTGCTTGTTCTTATAGAAGAAAATAGATATTTATGACATAAGAAAAAAAAAGTTCATCTTTATGGTCTATTACTAGTTACTTCTGTAATTCCAGCTGGATTATATAATATGTCAAACTAGCCCTGGTTAAATCCTCTGGGAGACTTATATGAATCTGCCAACAAACACTGTGATTCCAAGTGAAGTTTTGTAAACAGTGATAAGAATCCTTCTTTATCACAATGCATTTGAGAAGATCCTGACAGAAAGTCTGAGCAAGATTAATGGGGAAATATGAAATGGAATTGAATGCAGAGAGTTAATATATTGCCTAGCACTACTGTCATCCTAAAATAACAGAAAACATTCCAAAGAGTCTATAAATACTGAAAAGAACTGAGTATTTAGAATATTAGAGAAGAAATGTTCAGAAGCATAAATTTTATTGAAGACAGTAAAAAAGGAATGAGTGACAAAAAACATATGTATTCAATATTCTACTCAGACCTTACAAGTAACTTCCAAATATTAATCATGCCCATTAAAAATCAATTTTTTTATATGTGTCATGATATGTCAACCCCATCTTCTTTTTTTAAGATGGCTTCTCTCCACTGTAGCACACTCTAAGTTAAGAAGATACTTAATTAGATATCACAAAGCTTAGGGTTGTCAGAAAAGTCATGACGTGTTTTTCTATGTAAAAATGTGTCATGACTTTTCCCATCACCCAATAATTAAATGCTGGTTCACCATACTTTATTTTAATTAGTTATCCAGTTACCAAAAATACAACAAAGTTTAAGTGAGTTTGCAAGAACTTCTTTGTTTTTGAGAGAGATTTTTGTTATAGGGTGCGTGTGCTCGCAGAAAGACAGAGAGAGAGAGACAGAGAGACAGAAAGCGAGAAATCACCCCCCAGGGGGGATGGCCACACAGCAATCCCTTCTCCTTCATTTTCCTCTCAAGATGTTGGGTATGCACGCACACGCGCCCAGTGTAAGTTTAAGCCACTGGGTCTAGGACTAGAACTGTGGTCGACTACATGGCAGTCTGGTGACATAGTCATTACGCTTACTGCTGGTCTCGACAAGAACTTCTATATGTAGAAGGGGCACATAAGCAAATACGGTAAATTTGGGTACAAATATCAATGAATTCCCTGTGCATCTTATTATTTATCATATATTATACTAAATATTATAGGTGTGCAAAGATGTTTAAAATATGTTTCCTTCCCAGGAGTTTACAATCTACCTGGTGACATCCACTTGCAGAACATAAACTCTAGATGGGCAGTAAGAATCTAACTTTCCTTCAAGTGAATTCTCTAAAATTAAATCCAAAGAAAACACAAAGGTCAATGAACTTCAGACTCCTTCACTTACAGACCTACTCTGTCTTCCTTTGGGGTAGGCCTCAGGCATAACCAGTAGTTGGCACTTAAACTTTATCTTGGTTATCACTGCAGACCAGTCATGAAATTATATTTATATTATTTGTCAAGTGCCCTATTACTCTGAAGAATGAAAGATGCTACAGGAGTTAAAATAACATTATGTCTACAAAGGGATGGCCTGGATTAAAGCTAAGCATTTTAGTTCCACTTAAGCTTTAGGTATTACTGTCTCTTTGTAATGCAAATTGTTCTACAGCACCAGGATTTTCCAGGTTCTGGGAAGCTTCAAGGCGAGCAAAGCTGAGACTAGTTCAAAGCCACTGGGTCTAGGACTAGAACTGTGGTCGACTACATGGCAGTCTGGTGACATAGTCATTACGCTTACTGCTGGTCTCGACAAGAACTTCTATATGTAGAAGGGGCACATAAGCAAATACGGTAAATTTGGGTACAAATATCAATGAATTCCCTGTGCATCTTATTATTTATCATATATTATACTAAATATTATAGGTGTGCAAAGATGTTTAAAATATGTTTCCTTCCCAGGAGTTTACAATCTACCTGGTGACATCTACTTGCAGAACATAAACTCTAGATGGGCAGTAAGAATCTAACTTTCCTTCAAGTGAATTCTCTAAAATTAAATCCAAAGAAAACACAAAGGTCAATGAACTTCAGACTCCTTCACTTACAGACCTACTCTGTCTTCCTTTGGGGTAGGCCTCAGGCATAACCAGTAGTTGGCACTTAAACTTTATCTTGGTTATCACTGCAGACCAGTCATGAAATTATATTTATATTATTTGTCAAGTGCCCTATTACTCTGAAGAATGAAAGATGCTACAGGAGTTAAAATAACATTATGTCTACAAAGGGATGGCCTGGATTAAAGCTAAGCATTTTAGTTCCACTTAAGCTTTAGGTATTACTGTCTCTTTGTAATGCAAATTGTTCTACAGCACCAGGATTTTCCAGGTTCTGGGAAGCTTCAAGGCGAGCAAAGCTGAGACTAGTTCATATGCAGTAGTTTTGCTGCACTGTGTGGATACCTCATAGCAGCAGTGAAATCAGCCTGATTCTGCTTAATGTGATAAGTCATCATTTGTGCCAGCCACTGGCCTGCGTGTGTGTGTGTGTGTGTGTGTGTGTATGTGTGTGTGTGTGTGTGAAGAATTATTTTTGTAATATAAATCATATGGAGAAATTCTGAATAAGAAATGGAATCTACATAATCCAAATTATTAAAGTCCTTCCACGATTGCTTTGTAAGGGGCAATATTTCCAAAAAACAAATTGTTTCTATAAGACTTTAAATTATTCAGATTTTGATGGTTTCCTTCATTTTCTAGTATATTATTTTCTGAAAACATTTTCTAAAATACAACTTTTTGAGCCTTACATTTTCATTTTACCACTGAGAGTTAAGACCAAGCAAGTTCTCGGTTCTGCATCTTCTAAATATTCAATGAAATTCCAAATTTAACAGAAGGAATAGGATGAAAGAAGAGGGGCAACAGTGATAAGTGGGGAGCAAATGAAAACACAGCAATGACTACTTCTACTCCTACTGCTGGAAGCCCAGGCCTCATCAACTGTTATGGACAGCTTCCCTTCATCCCTCTGTCCTAATCAGTCAATTCATCAATTTCTGGGAGGAAGATGGGACAAATGTCTGTACAGCGCATATGTAAAATAGCAAAAACTACATTCCAGAATTGTTGAGGGCTAAGTTTTCAGGGCCTTTGTCTTTTGCTGCTGCTTCTTTTTTTTCTTTTTAGAGAGAGATTTTTGCTATAGAGTGCATGTGCTCGCCAGAAGACAGACAGACAGAAACTGAGAAACCACTCCCCCAGCAGGGATGGCCACATTACAATCCCTTCTCTGTTTTCCTTTTGGGATTTTGGGCATTCACGCATGTATTCATGGCATGAGTTTTAAGCTGCCAGGTCTGGGACTCAAACCATGGTCAGTCAAGTGAGAGTTCAGCAACATAACTATTATGCCATCTGCTAGTTGCCTCTTGATTCTTAAGGGACCTTTATAGTTTTGATCGTGTCTCTAAGGAACTTAAACCCCAGTGAGATCGACAGACTGCTACAGAAAACTGATCACCTAAAAATAATGGAATTAAATTAGACATGAATGGATAATAAATGAGGGAATATGGAAACACACAGGAGAAAAAGAGCAATTGTGACTAAGTAGAAGAATGGCATTATGAATTTGGAGCATTGACCTGGCAGTTGACGGTTTTCATGTAGGAAAGATGGCAGAAGACTCATTTTAGGGTGAGAGAGCATTGCATCTGACAATTGCTCATTGCAATGCTAGCATGATGGAGCCAGTCGATAAATATACTTACCTTCCTCATTCCAAAGATAAAGCATGTTTGGGACCAGAAGATGGCATAATGGTTATATCATTGGACTCCCACGTAGTTGACCACTGTTCAAATCCCAGACCTGGTGACTCAAAATTCATACCCACTAAGTGTGTGTGTGTACCTAAAATCCTGAGAGGAGAATGGGGGAGAAGGAACTGTGGCATGGGCATGCTCCCTGGGGGGAGATTTCTCTCTTTCTGTCTCTCTATATCTCTCTCTAGCAAGCCTACCTGCTCTATAGCAAAAAATCTCTCTGTTAAAAAAAAAAAAAAAAGGACAAAGCATGCCCATACCTGGCTGCCTGGCACATTTGAGGAAGTTAGTTATGGAGCACAGCTAGAGTGGACATTGTGTGAAGGAAGAGTGGAAAGAGACAAGTGCCACAATGGAAGGAGCTGAGTTTTAAATCCAGAAATGGATTCCTTTACCTGCCAGTTATATGGCCTTGAATAAATTTCTCTTTCTTTCTGGGCCAGAATTTCCTCATTTGTGAACTGTGGGTTATTTTAGTTTCCTACAGTGGCAGTCACAACATATCAAAAGGTGGGTGGTTTAACACAACATAAATTTATGATCTCACAATTCTGGAGGCTACAGGTCCAAAACCAGAGTGTCTGCAGGATCCACTCCTCTGAAGCCTGTGGGGGCCTTCTTCCTGGCCTCTCCCTAGCTTCCAGTGGTTTTTCTGGCAATCTTTGGAGTCCCTTGGAGCTGCATAACTCTAAACTCTGCCTTGGTTGTCACACAGTGACATGTCACGTGGACTCATGGAAGCACACCAGTCACACTGTGGTAGGAGTAGACCCTACTTCATACTGGGGTGGATCCCCCTCTGGTATAGCCTACTCAGCTAACTATGTCTGCAGTGATCCTTTTTCCAGTATAGTCATGTTCTGATGTACTAAGATTTCAATATTTTGGGAGTAGAGAGATAATCCATAGCAGGAATAGTGTTCTCTACATATTTTATTGTGTTGTTGAAAGGTTTAAGTATGATAATGCATGCATGTTATAAAACACAAATTGTCACGCAACTTCATCCACTTTACCTTCACCTAAGATGGCTTCATGTGCCCATCACTCCCTCCCTTCCTCAGCCTACATATCCTTTCAGAAAGGAGCTTACATATCACAGATGTCATCATATTTGGAATATGAATAGGAAATATACTTATTCCTCAACTGAATTTGTGGGACACCATCAGTAATATCTAATATAGTATTTTTTCTGTAATGCAATACAATCTTTTTTTTTTTTGGAGTGGTTTTTTCACTATAGGGCGAGTGCACTCGCCAGACAGACAGAGAGACATAGAGACAGAAAGCGAGAAATCATCCCCCAGGGGGGACGGTCACGCCACAATCCCTTCTCCTCCATTCTCCTCGCGGGATCTTGGGCACGCACGCACACGCGCCCGGCGTGAGTTCTAAGCCACCAGGTCCGGGACGCGAACTGCGGTCGACTACGTGGGAGTCCAGCGACATAGCCATTATGCTAACTGCTGGTTCCCTGTAATGC
>NW_006159803.1:759195-776039 GCF_000334495.1 Tupaia belangeri chinensis | reverse complement strand
TTTTTTTTTTTTGGAGTGGTTTTTTCACTATAGGGCGAGTGCACTCGCCAGACAGACAGAGAGACATAGAGACAGAAAGCGAGAAATCATCCCCCAGGGGGGACGGTCACGCCACAATCCCTTCTCCTCCATTCTCCTCGCGGGATCTTGGGCACGCACGCACACGCGCCCGGCGTGAGTTCTAAGCCACCAGGTCCGGGACGCGAACTGCGGTCGACTACGTGGGAGTCCAGCGACATAGCCATTATGCTAACTGCTGGTTCCCTGTAATGCAATACAATCTTCTGACTGCTCATAAAGATGCAACTGAGAACAGTTAAAATTAACTGAGTGTGTGCTATGTGCTGAGTATGACTATGAGTGCTTTATGAAAACTGTCACTCAAATAGGCTCATGACCATTCTCATTTCATCAGATGAAGAAACTGAGGTACAGTGAGATTAATTGCCCTTGCACAAGGTCATATAAATAGTAAGAGGGGAGCCAGGATCCAAAGTCAAATAGTATGGCTGTAGACCTCAGGTTCTCAAGTTCCACCCTATGTGCCTCTCAATCAGTGTGCACATAAATAAGTGAAGGAAAGAGCCATTTCCACTTTTCTACCCGTAGTTGCCCTAGTTCTTCCTGAAATCATAAAATGTTTCCCCATGCCTCAAGGGACAAATTATATACTAAAATAAACTGACAGTGTCCAAACTCAAACGGCTGCATTTTAGGTCCTTAATCTATGTACCTTGGAAAGATGAAGGGAAAGTTTCTTTCATTGTCCTGATTTCTTTGTCTAAAATGCATGGTCATGAAATTTAACTCATATAGCTTGAATTTGTTAGGCCATCATAAAAAATTAAGTTAAAAATGGGGAGTTTTGGGTTCAAACACATAACTTCTAAAATCTCCTATCAAGCTTGCAGCAGTTTTCATAGGCTTGCATTAAAAGCATGTCAGCATTTTGGAGCCAAAGTTACTTACGTCTGGCTATTAGCTCAAGCCCTTCTTTGTCTGCCTTTTCTGTCTTATCGCTTGCCCTTTGGCCATTCGGTTCCCATTATGCCCTCTCCAGGGCACGTGGAGGGAAGATGTCAGTATGTGAAAGCTGCATTTGCCACCTAATTGCGGCAGACAGGCACTCAGTGCTCTAAGGTGAGTAGAGCTTTGCTCAGAGGACATTCATGAACCTTCTGAGAATGTTATCCTATTGAACTATCTCTGGTACTGTCATTACATGTAATAAAATATTCATTGAATATTTGGAGAAAATAACAGAGCAAGCAAGAAAGACAGAAAATAGCTCATTACCTGTAAGTGTTAGTGGGTCTAATGGATGGAATTATCACCCACTAGATATGCAGGTTATTGCTGCGGAGCAGGTTACCCAGGGCACTCTGAATGTGAAAAAAATGTAACTGTGAAGTTAGTTGCATTAATCTCTCCCCTAAGTCACAGACCAGCATTTCCACCTCTTAGTAGGACATTTCCATATGGGTCCACAAAGTTTTGACTCCCTAGGCTCCAACTCTGACATCCCCTTTTCCTAACCAATCCTTGGAACTCTACATACTAAATGTTCTACATAATCCTTTAAATATTGCTAGCTGGCCCCTTTGTTCAGCTGCTCCCCAGGGGCTCAGTCCTTTGGAGGAAGCTAAAGCCCCATTGAGGTGAAGCCCCCACTTCATCTGGTGACAACACCACATCCAGCTACACCTGCTCCTTACACATCATACCACGGCCTTTCTGAGCTCGTCTGCTCATACCACGGCCTTTCTGAGCTCGTCTGCTTGGGCCTCATCCTGCAGGACGATGAAGTGACTGTCACAGAGAGTAAGATCAAGGCCCTCGTTAAAGTAGCTGGTGTAAAGGGGTTATCTTATTGGCTGGCTTATTCGCAAAGGCCCTGGCCAACATCAACATCAGGAGCCTCATCTGTAACATAGGAGCCAGTGGACCTGTGCCAGGAGCTGGTGCTGCACCTGCAGGAGGTCCAGACCCCAGGAACACTGCTGCCCCAGATGAAGAGAAAAATGTATTATAGAAACAAAGAAAGAAGAATCTGAAGAATCTGATGATGACATGGACTTTGGTCTTTTTGACTAAATCTCTTTTGTAACGTGTTCAATAAAAAGCTGAACTCTTAAAAAAATTGTAAACTATTGTATTTTATTTCATTCACTTTTCATGATGCATACTACATTCTTAGTAAGGTTGATCTTTTGTCTGTCTATTAATAATTTCATCTTTATTTCTACTTTTATTTATTTTTTTAACACTATTTTCCTGAGCTCTATTTTGGTGCATTTTATCTCTGTTTTGTGCTGTCTTCATATAGGTGCTTGTATCAATAAATCATTGTCCTAAATTTTACTGAATTCAATTTATTGGTTTTTGTTCTTTGTTTTTTTTTTTTTTTATTTTTTAACAATCCTTCCTAGTTCCCTCCTTGCTGCATCCTTTTGACATTAATTTTTGAAGGAGGTTAGTTTTTCTTGAAGTAGTTATTTATAGTTAGGATGTATTAGAGTGGAGCTTTTATTTTTATTTATTTATTTTTTAGGAGAGCTGAAATTTCCCTTAAGAGCTAGATTTTTGCTTAAGGGTTTGTTTAACTTCCTCTATTTTCTGACCAAAAAAATAAACAAGCAAGAAACTTTCTGTGAAATACATGTTACAGTTTATGACATGTCTGGTATGTGAGTTCAACATTTAATCAACACATCTTCATGGAATCTTTCTTTATGCTTACAGATTTTTGTGTTGTGATTATATGGTTCTTCACTTACACTGGTCTTGACTATTAGAAAAATCTTTTTGTTATTAATATCAAAAACTAATTAGAAGCCACAGATAGGTAAGATATAGCCATATAATTTAATAATAATTTTTCCATAGTACATTCAAAATAAAATTTTGTAAGAATTCACTGAATTTAAATAAAATATTGGAATTTTTTAAAGTTTTAAAAGTGTTTTTTCTTTCTTTCTCTCTCTCTCTCTCTCCCTCTCTTCCCCTTTCCCCCTCTCCCCCCTCCCGCTCTCCCTCTCTCTCTCTCTTACTCTTCCCCTCTCCCCCCTCCCGCTCTCCCTCTCTCTCTCTCTTTCTCTTTCTTTCTTTCTTTTAATTGAACCAGAGAGGAACAGAGTATGAGGGGGGAGCAGAAAGTGAGAAAGCAAGCTGCCAGGTCTGGGACTTGAACCATTGTCAGACATGCGGAAGTCTAGTGCTCTTAACTACCACACCACCTGCTGGCCCCTTTTTATAAGGTTTTTTGTTATAGAGTGCGTGCACTTGCTGAAGAGAGAGAGATGCACACACAGTGAGAGGGAAAGTGAGAAACTGCCCCCTCCCCAGGACGGATGTGCCACAATCCTCCATCCTCCATCCTTCTCCTAGGATTTTGGGTATGTATGCACACATACCCACCATGACTTTTAAGCTACCTCTCCGGGATTCAAACCTCAGTCGACCATGTGGAAGTCCAGTGCCTTCATCTCCATGCTACCTGCTGGCCCCAGGAAATTATTTTTTTAAATATGATTTATTTTATTCTTTACAAACATCATTATAATATTTTTCAAAAAATTCAAAATATTTTCTTTATGTTGCAATATTTGAAAACAGATGATAAAACAGTGGTCACTGATGTATCTTACTGATAGTTTTAAGAGGAATGAATAGAAAAAAGCCATAAAATCTTTGAAAAATTATCACTTTCATTTTACTCTGGTCAAAACACTGAATTAGTGTTCAAATATATTACTACAAAAACACACAAGAAAAACAAAATGAATAAAACAAAGCAATGCTATATGACCACAGATATATAAATATCCTGAGAACAAAAGGTTGTTACTGCTCTACGGTTTGTGCCTAGAACAGGCACGAGATCTACCACCATGCTCAAAACCTCTTAGTTTCACTCCTGGGCAATCCTATAATTAGAATGTTGCTTTTAAAGTGATTTACTACTATCTGTGTAAGTTTGAGGAAAATGATGATTTATCAATGTTTCATTTCATCTCCATAGCAAACTAATTAGATACAGACTATTAACACTCTTCTATTACAGATGAGGAAACTGTAGTTGAGGGTAATACAATCAAGCTAGAAGCTGGGATTCAAACCCAGGTAGTTGGATTTCACAGCCTAAGTTTTTTTTTTTGTTTTGTTTTTTTTTTTCCTTCTATTTTGAGAGAGAGGACGGTATATGCACTTGCACAAGAGAGTGAGAGACAGAGACAGAAAGAATGAGAGAGAGAGAGAGAGAAATCACCCTTCAATAGGCAGTGGTAGTTTCACAATCCTTTTTTCCCCATTTCTGAGTCTGTCAGGATTTTGGACAGGACATGCATACTCATCGGTTATTTAGGATTGGGCTCTCAATGCACAGTTTCACCACCACACTAGGACCTGGCCCTCAGAGCCTGAGCTTTTAACCACTAGACTCTGCTGCTGCTGGCAGTAATCTGTTAGGATGTCTAAAAGCCTTTCAGATATCATATATGCACTATTTCTAAATATAAAGGACCTCATGGGATGGTGTGACTTTTCTGATGAGGAAACCAATCCTGAGCGAAGGGAAGGGCCGGACGCAATGTCAGAGACCTCGGATGAGTGAACAGGGATCCCAGGAATATGACATTCAAATACCGTGTTTTCTTGATTTGCTAGGGTCCCTCTTGTTACATCATGCTATTTCTCACACACTCAGAGTGTGAGTTGGAATCGAAAGCATGGTATGCGTGATATGGAGGGTGGGGTAGGTTTACAGGACAGTAAGGAGGGACTGTATCTTAACTAATCTATTTCTGAAAACATGTAGCCTTACTGCCTGAATAAATGAATTAATATCTTGACACACATTTTTTTTTTAATAGAGATTTTTGTTATAAGGCTTGTGAGCTCACTGGAGAGAGAGACAGAGACAGAAAGTAAGAAATCACTCACCAGGGTGAATGGCCACACCACAATCCCTTCTCCTCCATTCTCCTCTCAGGATTTTGGGTGTGCATGCACACGTGCCCAGTGTGTTTTAAGCCTTCGAGTCTGGGACTGAAACCACAGTCGACTAGTCGACTACGTGGGAGACCAGTGACATAACCGCTATACCATCTGCTGGTCTCTTGATATACTATTAAACTAAATCAACTTGAAAGTGACTGAGAGACTTTATAAGCAGAACTTACTTTTAAGAATTTAAAATGATAGATTTCTTGAAGCTATCTGACTTCCTAAAATATTTACTGAGATTTTATATACAACAAGAATTATTTCCAAACTCTGCTAATGTTTTAGAAGTGAGAAAAAAGAAATTCTCTCAAACCTTATTGCACATAATTGGGGGTTGTTTTTCATTCATGAAAACCCTTTAATATATTTGACAACCTAGCTAAAGTTTCGTACTCAGCTTTCAGAAACGTAGCTGGGGCAGCACCGATAGCAGACGGCCCAGGCAGTGAGAGGGTCCAGCGAGCCCTCCAAACTGGAAGAGGCCTGACATAGGAGTGAGGTCAGAAGTCAGATGATTGAACAGATGAAGAACAGGAAGAGCAGAAGGGCTTTGGAAAGGAAAACACATTCTTAGTTATTTATTAGTAAAAAAATAAAATCTCAATATCATCCCTTCTTGTTGCACCTGGCACTCTTTCTAGGTCCTTTTTTCCAAACCAAGTAAAGGATTTGGTTCAGAGATGGAAAATTTATAGCCACCCCCCCCCCATGAATAATATATTTTTCCAGAACCTTGTTTTTATTTATTTATGTATTTATTTTTGAGGTGTTTGCCCTAGTGAACATGCACTTGCCAGAGAGACAGAGGGAGGAGAGGTGATTTATCACCAGGGAGGATGGCCACACAGCAATCACTTCTCCATCACTCACCTCTTGAGATTTTTGGCATGCATGTGCACCTGGCATGATTTCCTAGCTGCCGGGTTTGGGACTCAAACTGTGTGGCTGGCCATGTGAAATCCTGCTGCTTAAACTCCACATCACCTGCTAGCCCCTCCAGAACCAATCTTAAATTGCATTGGTTTATTTTGTTTTTCAGAATTATTCATTTAATTTATTTCTTCATCTTCTTCAATTTGATCAGAGATAGACAGAGACAGAGAAAGAAAAAAAGACAGAGACAGAGAGAGAAAGCAAGCCACCAGGTTGGGGCCTTAGACTTTGATCGGCCACGTGGGAAGCCGGCACTCTAACCACTATACCACCTGCTGGCTCCTGCACTGGTTTATTACACAGGAATCTTTAATTTATCATCCTGACTTAAACAAAAAGGAAAATGTATTCATGCATTAAAGTTTAGTTCTTACATGAGGGAGACATACACAAAAGAGAAATAGAGACAGAGAAACAAGATTCCCATACCCAACAGTAACAGTATTGTCATGCTGTACCCAAACCCATCTCAGCCATCTGTCTCAGCTGAGCTGGATAACAGGCATTGGTGTGCATATCCAGAGTGATCAGAGAGGTCACAAGATGTAAAGCCAACACATTTCATATGTGGGTCAAATAGCTTTACCACTATGCCATTACCTAGTCCAAAAGGGGCAAATTTATTGATTTCTGTAACTAGAGATTTTAAGTGAAAGGGACTGGTGGTAGCCAAGGTTCAACTTGTCTACTCTATCAAATCAAGAGCCTTTTCTAATTGCTGTGGTAGCAAAATCCCTGGCCAGACCTTGATTGGCCAAGTTTACGTCACATGCCTATCTCTCAGCCAATCACTGTGTCTAGAAAGACAGTAGTTTCTAGTTTGTCCAACGCTGGGTAATGTGTTCACCACTGTGGTTAAGGGCAAACAAGATCTACCATCTGTGGTAAGGACTCTCCATGAACTTACTGGCAGAGATTCTCCTTAGCAAGAAGGGTAAGATGAAGAGTTGTATGGGAATATAAGACAATGGAATTCCCTAATTTTGCTGTGCTATTATTTCTGTATATACTTCATGTTCTGAAGAGTCTGGGGCTGAAAAATGTATCCAATTATGTTTTTCCCTTTGTGTATACACTTATAAAGGTAATAATGGGTAGTATTTGTTATTTGCCCATTATCTGTCACTCTACTCGGCATTTTATATAAGTTTTCTCATTTAAATCCTACAAATGCCTTACCATTATTACCATTTTATAAATCAAGGGACTGAAGTTTAGAGAGGTTAACTTGCTCAAGGCTACACAGAAGGCAACATTTGCTGTAGAAGAATTTATCCTATTTAGTGGTAGTTACCATATTATTTTAATTTCTGCACATAGTTATGATATACTGGGTCACTGGAAAAGTCATGATTCATTTTTGCATAGAAAAAAAGAAAAATACATCAATGACTTCTGATACACCACTGCCATTAATACTTTGGGTGAACATCAGCAGCAATTCAACAATAATGAGTAGCAGAGGTATCATTAAATAAATAATAATAGCACGTGAATTAATCACATTTATTTGACACTGTATATCAGAACCCAAGGTCCTTTTTCTCTATAGCAACCACATTGATTTTTCTGAAGCTATGAATCAGATCATATCATCCCTTTTAAAAAAATCTTTACTGACTCACTTTGTACTTAAAATAAAACCCTAACTTCTTACCATGGGCTAAAGGCCCTGCTTCTCTTACTAACCTCAATTCGCACCCTCTTCCCTAAGCCCTTTTTGCAACACATCAAGTTCTTTTTCAGTTCGGCACATTTGCACTTACTCTTGCACCCTTTGGAAGGCTTTTGCCTTTTTTTGTTGCTGTTGTCATAGTTGTTCTTTTCAGGACTGCTTCTCAGTTCTATTTTAGGTCTCAGCTGAAATATCACCTGAAAGAAAGGCTTTCCAGGACCGTGCACTGAAGCAGCATCCCCCAACCCCCGCCAGTTTCTTTCTCCCAAGCTCTCTTCTTTCTTTCTTGTTGTCTGTGATCAGTAATTGTCTGTGTTGTTCATGTGTTCTCAGCACTTGGAGCACAGGGCTAGGCCCATATTAGGTATTTGGCACTTTCTTAGGAAAGGAGGATTGTTCCCAGCATCCATTGTTCAGGATGGAAACGTCATTTATACCAATAAGGAAGGCAATGAGGGGTTGGGTGGGCCCAGACAAGGTATCCAGATGTTGCATAGTGAGTAAGCATCAGAACCCTAGTGAGAAGCCTCATTTCTTGACTCCAGAGACTGTCCACTTACTGTCCTCATTGGTCAGGGTTTTCCTAGATTCTAGTTAGAACTGGCACCAAGTAACATAATAGTGTCCCCATACCATCTTTCCTAGGTGAGGGGAGCATGTTAATTGCTTATCCACTTAGCGCCTTTAGAAAGCATCAGGAAGAAATGTTTCTTCTTTAGCTCCTTCTAGAAATTTTCTTTACATGACAGAACTATCCTTGGCACTTTAACAACTCAATATCACCAACATGAGTTTTATTACAACTGCTTAATTCCTAAAAATATTTAAAGCTCTACATAGCATGCTAAACATGAAAAAAAATAAATCACGGATAAAATCTTCCATATGGAGGATCTTTAATTAATCTATTATCGGACTATGAAAAGACCAGATGTAGCTTTATGATTCTTCCTTCTCCCTCCCTTCCCCCATCTTCATAAAGAAGAGCATATTTCACTCATCAGGCTAACTATGATATTTATTTTCTCTTCTAGGTGAAGAGACCAGCTAGTCGCTCCCAATTACTCTGTAATCATCTTTAAAGTAAGAACCAAAAGAATCTTCCCTAGTCTCTTTGTCTCAAATCTATTAAATTATCTCCATTTAATGAATAGAATGATTTGGAAATGAATAAAAATTAGAAACATCCAGTTCTAATTTGGGTTATGATGTTACCGAGTTGCATTATAGCCCTACCAGGGAGAAGGAAGAGAAAGAAAGGGACGTGGAGTTGGAGTTGCTATCTGCATCCGTCGCTTGACATTTGTATTCTTATTTAATTTACTCCACAACCCATTAGGTCACTATTATCACTGTTTCATAGATGGAGAAATACTAGGTTGGGAAAGTCATGCATTTTTGCATAAAAAATCATGCCTTTCCTGACACCCTCGTAGGTTCACAACAGTGATACCTAAAAGGACCAAGGTGGTAGTAGGTGACAAGATGGAATTCAGGTCAAGGTATGACTCATCCAGAGCCCCCACGTGGACCTTAGTATCAAACCAGAAGATGGCACCAGGTAATGGCAAAGATGGATGAGAACTTCTCTGGGTCTCTTGTCTGAATTTGAAGAATGAGATGACTAAGGAAGTTTCTGCAAAAAGTCCCATTCAATCAAACTTACCTAAGTATTCATTTGCAGCTATTACACATCCATAAGCCCAACCTGATCCATAAATGCTTATCAAAGACTCTGAAGGAATCCTTGTGTTCTAGGGGAAGGGCAGAAAGACTTAAGTAGAGACAGAGAAGATTCCACCAACGGGTGGGCAACAAGGCAGAGAAAACAAAGGCATGTTGGCTCCTTGCAGAAACTCAAAAAGCATTTGTGAATAATTTCTAACTGAGCAGAGCTGGTCCTTGGCAAAACTGTGGATTGATAACTAGCATTCACTGTTCTCTGTGCTCGTCCTTAGTCCTTAGTGCTCTTCCAGCCTCCCAGGTGCCCACGTGGTACAGTCCTGAAGGCTTACTCTGAGCTTCTTATCCATAGCTTCACTTTAGGACAAGCCCAGGACAGAAAGAAGAAAAAAGGGTGGAGACACAGGGAAACAAAAGGGTACCATGAAGATGCTTGGTCTCTGCAAATTCTAGCTCAAAAGACACACTTTACAGGGACAGTGAGTTCAAACCCCAAACATCATTGACTGTCCATGTCAAGGTCTAGCTTTGCAATGCAGTCTGTGGTCTGAACCCAAGGTTGCCGGATTTAGCAAATACAAATGTAGAATGCTTAGGTACATTTGAATTTCAGATAACATCAAACAGTTTTTCAGTATGTCCGATGCAACATTTATAACATACTTTTTAAATAAAAAATGTATACATTGGCTTTCTGAAATTCAAATTTCACTGGGGGTCCTGGATTTTACCATACAATCCAAGCTGAATCTAATTTTTCAAAAACAATAAAACATATAGAGAATGTCAGTGTCACATTCATCTAGGTGGGTATAAAGGCAATGCTTGTCAGATTGAGAAATTTCGGTCAGCTGTTTGTTTATTGCCAGGCTGGGACTTGCAAGCCAATGCCACCAGAGGCTGTCTATGGGGATGTGATATTTGGGACTTGGTACACCAAAAGAGCATGAGAGATGGGTAGGAGAAAAAGGAACTAAAGAGACGAATTAAAGGTCCTTTTCTGCCTCTGCCTTCCAGATAGGTTGCTGTAAGAAGTTTCATTACTTTATCTTTTATATTCTAAGACTAGTGAAGGAAATCTGAAAGTCAACAATTCAATGTATACAATGTGTTAATACATTTTCCCCACCCTGGACTACCTGCAGGCTGCTACATTCCCTGCAGCCCTCTCAAACACTGACTATGGGTAGAAATTTCTTTTTTCTTAGACCACCTAAAGACTTCCAGCATGGTTAATTTTATAATTTGGAGGAAAAGGGGATGGTACTCTGGTAAAAATGTCAAAGAACTCAGCCCTCTCCCTTGCCTTCCCAAACCTAGAAGACCTTACCTTGCATATCATTTACTAAAAATTGTAGCATTGCAATCAGATTGCTAGATACTTTTCTGAAATAGTAGTCATAAAAGTAAAGTAAGCAGTAATGAATAATCACTTTAAAAACATTCAAACCCTGTTGTAGATATTCCATTTTCTCCTAAAAGTAGTTCTAGGAACGGCAGCTGACAATCATGTGCATTTTTCCTCATTGCAGCTTATACAAAACAGTCTGCTTAGCCCTGTATTCAGGTGTCAGATGACATTCTGAAAGGTGCCAGAGTTTGGGGGAGAGGGTGAGTGTTGAATATCCAGGCAGACTTTAAAATTTATATCTTTTTTCCAGATCTCAGCTACGTCTAAGGAAGAAGGTGGGATCAGGTACATTTTTAAAAAGCTTCTAAAGGATTTTATTTTTCTCCTCCGCTCACCCATAGCCAAGAAGATACCTTGCCGTATTGACATTGTTAGATGGGTTCACCCCCCTTTTTTCCCTAAAGAATGATTTACTTTTAAAATTTTATTTGTTGTTATTACTTTTTTAATTTGACCAGAGAGACAGAGACGGAGAAAGGGAAAGTGAGAAAGCAATCCATCAGGTCTGGGGTTCGAACTGCATTCGGCCATGTGGGAGTCCAGTGCCCTATCTACCCTGCCACCTGCCAGCCCATATGTGTTCACCCTTTTTAGTCTCCTTGAGAATTGCGGCCTCCAGGACCTAATAGGGTGGCTTTTTAAAGATGGGTTTTTGACAAGGCAGATTCACTAAACTGACCTGCACTGCAGGTGTCATTGCCTGGAGTCTTATAGGTCAGCCCCCAAAGTGGCCAGATGGCTGGAGAGAGTGGCTCTGAGCCTGACTCTTAGGGCAAGATCTATTGGGTCAAGAAAGTGACAAGATCTATTGGGTCATGACACATTTTGCATAGAATAACAGAAAAATACATCATGACTTTCCTGATGACCTAACACTTGTCCCAGTTTTCCTCTTCCTTTCAGAGGGAAAAAAGAGGATAACAATTGGCAAGCTGTCTTCCAGAGCCCAAACTAAGTTAATTGTCTGCAACCACTACTCACAACAATGCTGTTATGATTGTTGATCCATCAGCCAAGACTACTAATTGTTTGTTTGTTTGTTTGTGTTTCAGAACAAAAGTGGTTCTCCTGAATTATCTTCGTATTTAATTTAAAGAAGGTGTTAGTGACACTCACACAGTACTTCGCATTTATCATGTAGGTATTTTCTTTTAAGACTCTGTTCCTGTCTTATAACAGTCATGGTCATTACAACTGCTTTTATTACAAATAGAAAATAAAAACGTATAGATGTTATCTGTTTGGGTTCAAAGAAAATGTATTCTAATATGGACACTTCAAACAAACTCCATGTGGAAAAGAGGACAGCTGGGAGGCAAAGCCAAGTGACAGCCATCCCTGTCCTATTGTTCAACAGTGACGGATCAGTGGAACACACTGAGAAAGAGAAGGAAATCAGTGAGTTGTTTTTTGTCACAGACAACAGCTTTATCCTTAAATCTTTGCAACCTTTTTAAAACCTATTAGAGATGATGATTAACCTATCTAGCATCACTTTTACTTGATCATTATCTAAACAAAAACATTTTAAACGTGTGCATTTCTTTCTTTCTTTCGAGCCCCCCCCCCCCCATAGGTTGCATATGCTTGCTGGAGAGACAGAGAGACAGAAAGCGAGATATCACTACCACAGAGGATGGCCATGCTGCAATCCCTTCTCCTCCATTCTTCTCTTAGGATTTTGATCATGTATACACATGCACTTGGCATGAGTTTCAAGACTCTGGGTCCAAGATTTGAACCACTGCATCATCTTCTGGTTCAAATATATGCATTTATTCTATAGCTTCATGAAGTTATTTTGTTTTTCCTTGGAATACATTAAATTCTACACTTGGTATTATATTACACATTTAGCCACAGTTTTATTTTTTTGTCACCCACTTGTTATTAATGTTTTATTTTTATTGGTTAACATGTATTTTAATTACCAATTAAATTACATTTCTGGAGACTTATGGGCTGAATCTACATTTTACTACTCATGAGATAGGCTAGATACTGGCATCTATTCATATTTTAAGAAAAGATGGAAATTTTTTTTGATCAAAAATTTAAATTAACTTTGTTTAAATTGGTTTGTCTGCTGATCTGCTGGCTATATGGTTTTATAACTTCTGGGGAAAAAGAAGAAAATTATAGGCATACGCAAAGACCTTGCCACTGCATTTTTTCCGAGTTGACCTTTTACAATAAATTTGGATCCAGAGAGGAGGGACTCTAAGTCCAAAGAAAAAAAGAGAGAAGTTAAAGTTGACTCCTTTTATTGTATATATATATTTCATATATATAAATATATATTTGTTTATATTATATATGTGTGTGTGTGTGTGTGTGTGTATTTATTACTTTTTTTAGGGCCCATTTTTTCCTAGACACTGGTAGGATTGTTTAATTGAATAAGAACTCTGGGATGAGTGAGAAAGTAGGCCCTTAAAGTGATCAAAAGCTACAACAAAGAAAACTCATGGATGAACAAATATAGGGCAATGACATTAGATATATGGAAAGATTTTAGCATACTCTCTAAAAGATGACCAACACTGTAAAATGTAGAGGAAGATGTGTTTTCTTAATTCAATTTAATATATTACAAGGAAATACAATTGCAAAATAGCTATATTCTATTAAATAGAACAAGACAGGGTCAAAAGAGAGGACCAAGATATGAAATTGAAAAAGACAAAATAAAATTAACATTGAAAACAGTAAAAGGTAACATGAAGTAGAGATAATTTGATGCTGAACAGAAGAATATATGAGAAATATCAAGAATATGAAAGAAAGAAGTTAAAAAAGAGGAGGAAAATGTAAACCAATATGATCAGAGTGGCAAAAGAACGTGGAGAGCAGGAACCAGCAGTTAGCGCAATGGCTATGTCGCTGGACTCCCACGTAGTCGACCGCGGTTCGTGTCCCGGACCCGGTGGCTTAAAACTCACGCGGGGCGTGCGTGCCCAAGATCTCGAGAGGAGAATGGAAGAGAAGGGATTGTGGCGTGACCATCCCCCCTGGGGGGTGATTTCTTGCTTTCTGTCTCTATGTCTCTCTCTGTCTGTCTGGCGAGCGCACGCGCCCTACAGTGAAAAACTCTACAAAAAAAAAAAAAAAAAAAAAGAACGTGGAGAGCTACTTATGAATAGCTAGAATCTTTGAGTAACAAAGAGGCAGAGTTAGACTCAATCATTAGTGATAGAGTAGGACAAAAAGAAAGCAAACTGGGCCAGCTGGTGGCATGGAGATTAAGGGTGCCGGATCCCACACAATCAACTAAGTCATTTGAGTGATGGCTTGAAAAACCATGCCAGGAGTGTGTGTGCACCTGCATGTGCCCAGAATCCCAAGAAGAATAGAGGAAAAGGGACTGTGGCATGACCATCTTCTCTATAAGTGATTTTTCACTTCTTCCACCTCTCTCTTTCTCTGTCTCTCTGTCTCTCTGTCTCTCTCTCTCTGTCTCTTTCCAGTCATATCACTCGACCTATAGCAAAAACAATAACAACAAAAACAAAATAATCGAATAAAAACAAACGAAAAACAAGCAAACTTTCAGGAATAAGATACTAATTTAAATATGTCTAAGTCTCACAAAACTGTCTAAAAATCAAGTAAGTAGAAATTGATATTAAAGCACACTGCTAATTAAATAAAAATTGTACATATATCCCCAGAAGAAAATTAGTTTTACAGGGCATTGAAAGAAAAGAGATCTTTCCTCTAGAAGTCAATTTTCATTCCTCAGTGGTAAGCATTGAAACTCTTAGACACTCCTGATGTTTTTTGACTTGACTATAAATTTATAAACTTGTAAAAGTTCTAATCATCATACTTATACTACTGTTTCTGGTGAGGACAGAAGTCTGACTGCTTTTTCCTATTTCCAAAATCCTTTCCAGAAGGCCTGGAGGGAGTCAAGCCTACAAACATTAACAGACCATATTGACCCATTGATAACAGGATTTTTCCTACATCCTGTCACTGGCATGGTACCTTTGTGATGAATAATAAGCCTCCTTATCTCTGTTAAAGTACATTCTTTTCTGATCTTGGCAACTTTCCTTTTCCAATCACCAACCTAAAAACTGTAAAACTCGGAACCAGCAGTTAGCGTAATGGCTATGTCGCTGGACTCCCACGTAGTCGACCACGGTTCGTGTCCCGGACCCGGTGGCTTAAAACTCATGCCGGGCGCGTGTGCGTGCGTGCCCAAGATCCCGAGAGGAGAATGGAGGAGAAGGGATTGCGGCGTGACCATCCCCCCTGGGGGGTGATTTCTCGCTTTCTGTCTCTATGTCTCTCTCTCTGTCTGTCTGGCGAGCGCACGCGCCCTACAGTGAAAATCTCTCCAAAAAAAATTTTTAAGAAAAAAAAAAAGAAAAAACTGTAACCCCCCCCCCTCTTCCGCGTGTCCTGCTTTTTTGGGCCAGACCAATGGAAAAACTCTTCACTAAATCCCAAACTTTGCCTCTTGCTCTCAAAATCAAAATGAACCCCTGTACCTGATCACCCCAAGAAAGGCATATTTTGCCTCTTCTTGGAGCCTATGCCACACATATTCATGCTTAGAAATAAACCACATTATTGTTTTTTTTTTTGTTATTTCCATCAACGTGATTTTTTTTCAGTGTTAAATATCTATTAATGTCTCGCCTAAGAAATGAGAATTGTACTATTTTGATCCTCTTCAACACGTACCAGCTTACCTTCCTCCTTTATCATGTATGTGCGTGTGTGTGTGTTTTACAATTTTGAGTTGGATCAGTATATAGTGTTATTGAAGATCCATTTTGATCCTAGTTAATTGTATGAGATCATTTTATAACCTTCTTCAAAAACGGGATCTCTTATTTCTAGTATTCTTAGAATACCTTTGATTTATTCTGTTTAGAATGTAAATATCCAGATTTGTATGGGATGGGAGTTAGGCAAAGGCTAGTAACTAACTGACTTAGGAAAGGATAGAATTTGACTTTTTTTAAATAGACCATCAACCAATATACCTGTTTCTAGTCCTCAGTGTTTTCTTTTGTTTTTTGTTTGTTTGTTTGTTTTGTTTTTTTGAGGAAATTGGTGCCTCCAGGTCTGATCCTTTCTGGTGAGTTCACTGACTGTGATTGTCCCTCCTTTGGCCTATTTCCCTGTTTTGATCTAGGCCTTTGCCCCGCTAAGTTAAATACTTCTGTGTTCTATAGTTTCCCAATTTTTGTCTTCTATTCTCATGTTCATGTGGAGTTACTAGCACACCTCCACCATTTAGTTATCTTTTATACAGTCATTATCATAGGCTATTAGAGAAAATAATAGTAAAGAAAATAATTTAGTTCTTACTTAACTGAAAGTTTAAATGTTTTAACTTAAAAAAAATAAAAGCTTACAATTATTGGTCTAAAGAGGGCAAAGAAAAAAGAAATATAGATAGCTTTTACTAGATTGAAAAAATCAGACCAGCTTTGACTTTCTCTTCTGCAATTACAAATTGCTTTGGTTCCGAGTTATTTTGAGGCCTCTAATGGTTCACTTCTCACCTTTGCTTCTTAGATAATGTCACTTTCCCCCTAAATTTCTTGATTAAATGGAATGCTTGGGTCAGGCCCTTGGTTTCCAGTTAGGCCACATTTACTGGTTACTAAAAGGCTTTGTGCCACAAAATAACCTTAACAGAGTCTGACATTCTGTCATTTAATAATGGAATATATATACTTTATGTCTAGGAGGCTTTTAAAATTTCACAAATCCTTATTAAAATGTAAATGTCTATGGATGGGATAACCTCCTAAGCTATTAGCAATTACAATGGTCAAGAAAGTCCAGAACCATATGGAAGTGCAGCTGATCACATAGACTGACCTTTAGCATTCTAGAATTTTTTGTTTTTGACTTTATGTTGTATTGCTTTAATTTAGTCATTTATTTTATAGCAATGCTTTGACTTTGACCATCACTTTTTGCTTCAATTATTCCAAAAGCTCACTTCTGATATGCATTTTTCTTTTCTTTCCTCCCCCCCCCCAAATTGTCATAGGCACATATACACTCACTAGAGAGAAATAGAGGAGAGAGAGAGAGAGAGAGAGAGAGAGAACTCTCCTCAATGGAATAGGGTTATGCCACAATTCCTATTCCTCTGTTTCTTCATCC
>NW_006159803.1:738472-759149 GCF_000334495.1 Tupaia belangeri chinensis | reverse complement strand
AATTTTGAACATGCACACATGCCTTGCGGGTTCTTTATAACACTGAGCAAGGATTTGAACTGAAGTTGGTCATGTGGGATCTGACTCCCTTAAACACTAGGCCATGAGACTGGTCCTATGTTTTTTTCTTTTTGAAGTTATTTTCCTTTGTTTTTATTATTTCTTCCTCTACATACCACTTGGGCATTTGGGAGATTTTGACTGATTCAAAGCTTATTGGAGACTTATAGTTCATATTTTTCCTTTTAGCCAGCAGTTACTATTGAGTAGGCTATTTTACTAGATCATAGGTGATCTCTTTATTTCTATTTTCTATTCCCTGATCAATGTTTTTACAGATGAGTCATATTAATTAATTAATATAGTTTGTATAACTGTAGTCTGATTTCTTATTAGGTTACTTACTTTCAAATATCACATAACAAGATCAGCAGTACAGAAATGGAATGAAGAAAATCCAGCTTAAAATAACCAATAGAACAAATGTTAAGGGACCAGCAGTTAGCGTAATGGCTATGTCGCTAAACTCCCATGTAGTCGACCGCGGTTCGAGTCCTGGACCCGGTGGCTTAAACTCACGCCGGGTGTGTGTGCGTGCGTGCCCAAGATCCCAAGAGGAGAATGGAGGAGAAGGGATTGCGGTGTGGCCATCCCCCCTGGGGGGTGATTTCTTGCTTTCTGTCTCTCTGTTTTTCTGGTGAGTTCATGCGCCCTATAGCAAAAACCTCTCAAAAAAAAAAAAAAAAAAAAAAAAAAAAGAACAAATGTTAACTTAAAATTTTACTAGCAAACAAATTCTCAATTCATTAAAAAATTGTTTCAAATTATGAAATTCTGTGTCTGAGAGGGTATAGTCTCTGAGATTGGTTGCTTTTATTTATGTGAAAGCAGAGTGTCTCTAAACTATATTTTTCTATTCTATATGCACATGTATCAAGTGTTCTTTTTATTTTCCCCTAGCAATATCATTTTTATGTTCTTGGAAAAAGGCAAACTGCTGTGTTCTAGCCATTTAATTGAAAATACCTTTGCAATGAACTTCACATCGAATACATTTCCCCAGTGTTTTCATATAGGAATAGTTTTCAAGTAAAGCATACTTTCCACCATTCAAAAAGAGAACGGTTACAAAAAATAAGGTCCATTAGTTTACCACCAGCTATTATTATGCTCTCAGGATTTTAAAATTGTGCAATCACCCACATTATTATTTTTTTTTTTTACTTTTGTAATAGTTTCTCCCTTCATTCCAATCAGCTATCATTAGCTATGACTTATTTACCCTCCTGCCATCTTTAACAATCCTACCGAGGCCTCCTCATATCTTCTATCATTTTTCTGCGCAAGAGTACACAAATTAAGCAGAATTAATTGTATCAGTTTTTCAATATAAGTTACAGTTTATAAAAAATCTGTGAAGAAGGGAATTCTGCTTTTGCTTCTCTACATTGGAAATGTGTCATTTCCTGAGGATAGTGTGTTTGTGCATTTGAGTAAAAGGAAAGCAAGAACATTTGCAGTTTATAAGGTTATGTTTATTTGCTAGAGAAAACCAAAGTTAGTTTCAACTCATAATATGCCTCTAATAATGAGGTTTGTATTCTTCAAAGGCCAGGTGAATGCTTCTTCAAAGGCTAAGTGAAATTTATTAGAAGAGGTTATATCACATAAATCTATTAAGACATTTAGTTAACATTTCCTAAGGGTACACTTGATTACTAGTCTGTACCATAAATAAACATAATATCAAGCATAGGTAAGTAATAACACATTCTGCAATAAAATTTTAATCCTATACTTGGCAAATGAACAGGTTTACTAATCTCTATGCCTACATTCCTCATTCCCCTCATCTTTAAATCCCCCCCCCCTTTTTTTTTCCAAACTAAGAAAGGTCAAATTGAGTTATTCTCAATTGTAAAACCTTCCACATATTAATAACTATAACTCTTTCACTTCTTTTGGTATAGCACCAATTAGAGTCACATATTTATGCCATTATCAACTGTTTTGAAAGCCTACTTTGAGGCTGAGGCCACATTTTCTACATTTTTTGAAGCCCCAAGCAAAGCTCATTAGGAGCTCATGAAATGTTTCTTATCTGGAAGATACACAATGTGTGTTGCTTAACTAATTAAAAACGGAATTATGATGGAAAGAGTACTTCAATTTACTTAGCTGTTCATGAACATTGATCTAAAATATTGCTCAGAAGAGCCTATTGATTTAATTACTTCAATTATGCCATAATGCAGTTAAAACAAATAATTAACTTTTCAGTGTAATTTAATCGTCACATTAACATGTATAATAAATAACATTTGTTTCACTTTATGAAGCATAATATCACTCATAAGACTCTAATATATATAAAATATTGCAACATATAGCTACTCCTATATTCATGGAAGATGTATTTATTTATACAGGAGGACATAAATTTATCACCGGCCAAAAAATATAAAGACTTCATAATGGCAAACAATCTAAGGTATTCTAGCCTCGATCCTCCTTCTCTGTAATATAAAACTAATATCTCAAATATATAAAGCTAGTTTATTTTCATAAACTATAAAATATTTTTATAAATATTCTATGCTAAGGATACATTTATAACACATGAACACACACTCACTTGTTTCATTAGTAAGACAGAGAGAGAGAGAGAGAGGAAGAGAGTGAGATAGAGAGATAATACCCCCAAGAGAGGCTCAATGCCCCATTTGTCCCCAGCTGTAGCTAGCCCTGGACCACAGGCACATGTAAGCTCGGAAGTCTCTAGATGCAAAACTGGGATCTTCCCATGTGGATCAGCTCACAGAGCTTGCATTTTATTGCCATACCACTGCCTGGGCCCCCAACAAATGGCATTAAAGCACAAGGAGACATATCTATTTTTTCTGTGACTTGGTAGATGGCTTTATCGTTTATCTGGAAGGCCTTGACTGAAAATTTCAGATGTTAATCAATGTGATGTAAGGCCACATGATAGACCATGTGTACACTCATGCAGAAATGAGAGAAGCAAGTACCCTTCGCAGGAGGACTGAGGAGGGGGAGTCTGGCCAGATCCTTGAAGGATACTTGGTTCTCACTCTCATTTTCACATGAGTGTACACATGCTCTATTGTGAATAAGGAAATAATTTTAAACAATAAAATGAAATATACTCAATTAAATTCTGTAGTGAATACTACGGAGATCTTCATATGTGTCTGTGCATGTGTGTGCATGCATGTACTGTGTTACAGCATTACATAATATCTATTTATATATTTAATATAGTTAGAAGCCTAATCTGAATTAATGAAATATAATTATCAATTATCTACTTTGAGAAAAGAAAGTAAAAAAATGTTGAATTTTTAATGATAGAATCTTTGTAAGCAATTAACTTACAGGATATATTTTAGCTAGTAACATTGTATTCAATATCCTCGTAAAGAAAAACAAACCTGGTAAAAATTAAAGAAATACTCAAGTTTGTGTATGCAAGAATTTCTGATTGAATCAATGAATAAACCAAATCTTTTTTTAAAAAAATAACTCAATTGTTAAATGGAAAACAATTTTTTACCTATTATAATAGGCTAAATATTATATATTAAAAGTTTTAAAAAATTATCTTTCTGATAGGTGTGGCTGTATCTTAAAAGATTTTCTTCATTTTGTTCTCGGAGTTCAGTTAGTTACTACTTTCTGCAATTTGACAGCTGGAGTTACTGAAGAGGTCATTGAACCAATGGCTTGGATTTTATTTATTAAAGTATGCCCACACATCTTCATTTTGTGAGCACATAGCTATCTAGCTGGTTCTAAGTCTGAGATTGACTCAGCTCTTAGGTAGGAATGATTAGGAGAAGCTGTATTTCAGAATCTCCTTGGCCAGCACTATCTGTCTGACTCTGCTTTTGGCATTCAACCGATAGAGAATTCTTGCTCTTGAACCCGAGCCTCCATCTGACTAATCTGACTAATTTACGTTCTTGTGCTCCATTCTCCCACTGCCAGCCTCTGGATCCCAAACGTCCTGGGTTTGTAAGTTTGTTTTGGGTCATTTACTAAACTGATGAATCTCCTTGATGTGGCGCATCTGCCCATCTGGACCCAGGCAGGCCGCCTGCCCATGGGCCTTTGTTAATTCATCCCCTACTTGGATCTCCACTCTTGTCTGCCTTGTTCTGCTGGAATGCTGGCCTTTTCTGCAACTTTGTCTTATGATCCTGCTATTCTGCCTGCCTTTTCCTTTGGGAGCCATTTCTGGGTATCATATTCATTTCAGTTAGATAGCACGAAAATTTAACTGAGCATCTCTGGTAATCAGAAACACAACATCTAGTAAGGTACTCAATACTGTTTTCATTACAACACTTACTATTAAGAAAGCACTTTCTTATTTTGAGTGAAAAATTAACTTCTCTATAGTTTTTTCCCTGCTTTGACCTCACCAACAATGAACACAGTGCTTGTACATTTTAGATAATAAATGTTGGTGGTTCCTATTTATAAACTCAAGTTTTTAAATGGAAAGGTTATCCTCCCTATAAAGAATAATATAATGTAAGCAAAAATATGATTGTACTTCCAATATTAATAGAACTCATTTATTCTGAGTTAGAGAACTCTGCTTTTATTTCTTTAAGTCTTCTTTCTTAGTTTTTCTTTAAAAAGTAGTAATTATTGTGGTTAAATGTATTACATTCTAAATTTCCCTGTTAAAATGTTGATTCTCTCTGTTCTCTAATTTCTACTGAAGTAAAATGAAAATGCATATAATGTACTTTCCTGCAAATTTATTTTAATGTATATTGTCCTGGAATTCATTGAGACTTAAAATTCAATATTGTAATCTATTTTTCTGTATTAATTACACATTCCTAAATTTGATTCATTCTTTTAAATATTAAATATTTATGCATTTCTACAAATGTATGCATGTTTCTTCCTCTTTTTCTCTCTTAGTTTTAAGAAATAAGATCTATGTTTTTCTAAATCCTTGTTTCATTCCTAATTTCATTCCACGACATTTCTATTCTGAGATTTTTCTTTACTAAATAGTTAAATTTTATTAGGTTTTATACTAGGAAAATTAAGATTTTTGTTACTGTTTATTCCATGCCATAATTAATTAAACTTGATTTTAATTAATTTAGGTTCTAGATTGATTACCTATATATATATATATATATATATATAATATATTCTATCATAAATCAAAAATAAGAAGATCATTTATGACAGCAAACTTTGTTAATTTATTCATCTAGATTTTAGAATACATTATGAAGTAATTTTAAAAAATTAAGACATTTTAAGGAAGCAGAAATAATTAGTGCCTTAGAAAATACTTGCATGGCAAAAATTTTTAAAGGAATATTGGACAGGTTGCTTGCTTTGGAGATAAAAAATGTAATTTAGGAATACATATTCAGAAAACATTAATTATTTTAATTCATTAGCACATCTAAATAAATATCTGAAAGCATTTATTCTTAATATTGAATCTATATTAATGTCTATATACTCCTGTTTGCAAACAACCTTTCTTTACTAATTCAAATTCGAGATCATCTGAAATATCCACACTCACTATTTCAAGACATATATACCTTGATAAATTATTGGTAGTCTTCACAGCCACATTTTTTAGCTAAGTATTATCTTCCTCATTCTAATAATAAGGAAGGTAAGGCTCAGAAAGTATAAATAACTTGCCCAAAGTTTCAGATAGTAAATGGCGGTTCGTATCTGACTCTTTCAGTTTTGTAACTATCTCTTTTCCAGTGACACTCATTTGGGTCTTCCCAAATTATTTTAACCAGACCTTTTGCTCTCTCTAGCTTAATGCTTGCCCCTCACTAAATTAATTTTCTCCAGAGTTAGTTGAAAACTCTGTTTTTAAAACTAAAATAACTTTTCATTGTCCTAACAATAAAGTGTAGCTTTTCTGAGTCTTATCTTCCTTGACCTTAGGTGATTGCTTCAACTTCATCTCTGTCTTCAAAATATCCACCTCCTCCACTTCCCAATTCATACTTTGGTTCCTTTAATAATGAACTTCCTACGGTTCCTTGAATATATCAAATACCCCCACTATGTTTTAGGGGAAGTCTAAGTCTGACTTCTCTAGGAACCTCTATGAGATCACCCCACTCTTCCCCTATGTATGTGTGGTGACAGCACCCCATTCTTCCCCAATCAGTGCACTTCTCACATCACTGAATAACATTCACTCCTTTAATTAATTTCTTTTCTCCTCCTAGATTGTATTTCTTAACAATTTCTGGTATCATGAACCTGTTTAGAATTCTGGTGAGATCTGTAGTTCTCTTCTCAGAACAATGCTTTTAAATGCATAAAATAAATTATGTAAGACTACAAAAGAAACCAGATATATTGAAATTCAGTTTCAAAGTATTAAAAACTGAATTTATGATATCATAAAATACTTGCTTTATTAATGTATTAAATAGTAAAACCTAATGGCACATCAACAACAAACAAAAATCACGATGAGCAAAAATGATATTTTCAGATATCTTTAACACTGCAATGCAATATGAAGTTATCTTTGATTTTCCATGCCTGATAAAGTAACAGGTACTGCTAATACTTCTGTGTCTTGCAGTCATCAGTCATAATTTAATTTCATGCTAATATAATTCAGGTGGCTTTTTTTTTTTTTTCTGTGCAAGTTTACAACTCTCTTTCTCCCAATCTAGGTTAAATCCGTGTATAAGAGTGTCAGCTCCACAGGACAGTTACAAATCTATTCTTCTTTATCACTAAATCGCTGCTTATTACTATATAACCATATAACCTTAGGTATAATCAGTTCCTGTTCTAAATGCTGGAGTCAGAGCTCTGAGTAAGCCAAAAACCTGTATCACAGGGCTTTCAATTCAGTAAGAGAGAACAGCAGTTCCTCATACACCACAGACAATTGTTTATGAACGCGAATCTTCCCCTTTTGCAGTCTTCTAAGATTAATAATGAATCTTCCTCTTTTGCTGTCTTCTGAAATTAATAAGTGCCTACAATCACTTACTATACTAGCTTTAAATCAGGTATTAAAATTTTGAATTAATTGGCTGACAGAGATCATTTTAAAAATTGAGTGATCATTATTACCCTTTAGAATAGACATTGACTACATAGCTGTTGACTACATTTAGGGCTCTGATAAAAACAATTACGGTTCCAACATCTCTGTGTCCTTGAGCACACAACACTTCCTTCTTTGAGCGCTTACTGCTCCTGGTTAAGTAATAGCTTTTCAAGACTGAGATATCATTTATCTGGAAAGAGTTCTCTCCATTCTTCCCCACACAACTTCACCATTCAGGCTAGGAATCTTTCTTTGGTGTTCAACTAGCACGTAGCACATATCTCTGTTTTTTTGAGACTGATAGACAAAAATGAAATTTCCTACCTGTGATTTATAGCCTCATTTTCCTTCCCTTAAACTCCTTGAGCCAGTGTCTCCTTGGCCCTTAGCGAAACAGAGACATAGATCTACCCATTAAACCACTGCTTCCAATTACATAGAGGATAACCCTACAAGAGACTTTCAAATCTGAGAATATCCACTCTAGATTTATTAACAATGTTCAGAAGTCTTTTTTTTTTTTTTTTCCTTTTTTGCTATAGGGTGTGTGCACTCACAGGAGACAGAGACAAAAAGTGAGAAATCAGCCTCCCAGGAGAATGGCCATGCCACATCCCTTCTACTCCATTCTCCTCTTGGGATTTTGGGCATACATACACACGTGCCCTATGTGCTTCAAGCCTCTAAAACTGGGACTTGAACCATGGTTGACTATACAGAAGTGCATTGATGTAACCATTATGCCATCTGCTGGTCCCCAAAAGTCAATTTTAAGAGATGTAGCAGATTCCTACATTTTGGAACTTTCTAACCCCTTTAGAAAGTGACATTACAATGCACTTTTTAAGCTCCCAATTGTGGGATTCGATGGAACTATTTCTAAATAGAGCTGAGGGACTGTGTCTTGATGTGTTGATCCCAGCACACAACCGTGTTATCCTCTTCCTCTATTTCTCCATAGGAAAGTGTTAGAACAGGGTCTGTGTGGTATCCTTGTCACTTTCTAGGTCTTTAAATGGAAGGGCCATGGCACAGACAGGTACACACTCAAGAGACTTGCTGGACTATTCACATCTGCTTCGTCTGACGGAGGACCCCCAGGGAGTACTAGCCCAGTCTTATTTATAACTCTAGGAGTTATTATAGTACCCAGCATATGGTAGTTTTCTATAAATGTTTTTTGAATGGAACCAAAGTGTTTTAATGAAGTTATGAGATTTACTCTCCTGCTGGCACAAGAACCCATTAAAAGATGTACTTCTACTTAACTAAGACAATAAAGGGAAACTTTGATATGACTTTGAGTATACTGTCTAAAGTCTTAGCAACTCCATTTCTGAGTAAACAGTGGGGCTAATAAACTGCCTATCTTTTCATGTTGGACAAACGCTGGTTGGTAAACAGGCATAGACCAGACCAAGTGCCAAGATACAACATTTAATATTCATCTAGTGTTTATCTCATCTTCTAGATGCAACCCACTTGAAGGCAGCATTTTAACCCATTAAATCATATTTATTGAACTGAACACTTCAAATAAATTTTATTAAAAGTTAAAATTAAATCTACAGATCCAAGAGTAATAGATACAACTGCTATTCATTATCTGTACTATTGTTTTCCATGGTTTCAGTTACCTATAGTCAATCTTGGTCTGGAAATATTATATGGAAAATTCTAGAAATAAACCATTAATACATTTTAAGTCACATTTGCTCTGAGTATCAGCATGAGTTTGTGCCAGCTGCTCTATCCTGCCTAGGACACGAAATAATCCTTTGTCTAGGGTCTTCCCACTGTATAATACACACTACCCACCTGTTAGTCACTTTAAGTAGCTTTCTGGATTATCAGATTGGTTTCTTAGTGCCTGCTTCCATGTAACCCTAATTTTACTTAATAATGCTCTCCAACACAGGAGTAGTGATGATGGCACATTATTATAATTTTTCTATTTTATTGCTAATTATTGTTGTTAATTCTTACCGTCCCTAAGTTATGAATAATGTGTGGGTATGCAGAGGAAAAACATAGACTAAACAGAGTCCAGTACTACTGGCAGTTTTAAACATCCACTGGGGATTTTGGAATGCATCTTCCATATATAAGGGGGGATTCTATATAGCCATTAAGAGGCTTTCCTCTTATTGATAATTATTAGAAGAAATAATATAATATCTTCAGGTGTGATGTAAATATGGGGAGTATTAAAAAATTATGAAAAATGCACTATTTATAAAAATAAATTATGCATGTATTTACAAATTTTTGCACCAAATAAACTCATACTTTAATTACATTTTCCACAAACTTTTTGAAGTCTCCTCATGCATGTTGTTAATTTAAAAACTTCACATCTCCAATACATAAATAATACCCACAAAATTTTACAGGATACTTGGAACCTGTATCAGTTATTATTAAGAGTTTTATTAGTTTTCCACATCAAAAGGACAAACTTTATTCTTGACAAGATAACTCCAGAAGGAATTATGATTTTTACAAAATAAATATTGAAAAATTTAAATCGTAAGATATAAGGATTTTCTTTTCACTACAATCATCAAAAATTTTTCCTCTCATGGACCAGCAGTTGGCAAAATGGCCATGTCACTGGACTCCCATGTAGTCGACCACAGTTTGAGTCCCAGACCCAATAGCTTAAACTCATACCAGGCGTGTGTGCATGTGTGAGTATGTGCCCAGGATCCTGAGAGGAGAATGGAGGAGAAGGGATTGTGGTGTGGCCATCCCCCTTGGGGGGTGATTTCTCACTTTCTGTCTCTCTGTTTTTCTCTGTCTTTCTGGTGAGCGCAAAAACCTCTCCAAAATAAATAAATAAATATATAAATAAATATTTTTTTTTCCTCTCAGAGGAACTCTTTTATATAAACTCAGACAAAATAAATTGCAAATTTATCTATGGCCTCCCCTCTTACAAAGTACTTTTTATATGAGAATATACTTAAAATGTTTTTAAAATCAGTTAAATTATAGCTCTTGATGTTGGTTTATTTCTTGTATTTTATGTCATTTACATCATATTCCAAAACTTCATATTGACTTTTATCCTCTAAACCAAATGGTTATCTGAAGTTCAATATTATTTTATTTCTGCTTTTCATATGAAAATAACCTAGTATGATTTTACTCTTTGGCATTTCTGAAACATTTTTCCTAATGCTTTCAATACGTGACATTTATAGAAAATATTTTAGGCCTGTCAGATGGTATGGGTGGGGTGCTCTGCTCTCTAATGCTGTACAATAAGAGGCCTGGTTCAGATTCCAGGTTAACTTGGACACATCAGGCACATGTGTGATCTTGACTGGCTGGAAGACAGGAGATGTGGTGAAATCTTCCCAAGTGCCAGTCTCTTACTTCCTTTGTCTCATGAAAAAATAATAATGAAAAAAAATCATTCAGCTACTTAAGGGGAAGTGATGTTATTTCCATTTTCATTTCAGCCAACATTAGATCAGTTCTATGGAAACCAACTGACTTACAGTTATTCGTAATGAGATAAATCCTTTTTGCTAAGCTTCCATGTTTTATAACATCGATGACATTTCTCAAATCTGATTCATTTTGATATTAAATTTCTAAGGTTACCTTTGAATGGACATTCAAATGATAGCAAAATTGAAATTCCTGTGTTGTCTTTGGATACCCAGATGCATCATTCTCACATGCTCTGTGATGTCATATTCTGTACAAACTGGGCCAAGTTATACTTATAGAACAGTTCAAAGGGCCACTGAGTGGGTAATAATACTGGTAACAAGTTTTTGTGCAGATATATGTTCCAGGTATTTGAGAAGACTGGAAAAGACTAGAACTTGGTGCTTGCTCCATAGCACATTTTGTGATTGGTGAAGAGATACAATCCCTGAGAAATGAAGAACTGAGGAATGAAATGGGAACTCTTATTCTTGGCAAGGAAGACGATAACCTCACATGGATATTGCATCTGTACTATTTTAAGCCTTTACGAATGAATTTAAAAAGCAATCCTAATGTCCTCTCAAGAATGTACAGCCTTTGTTTTCTATCAACCAGCAAAGTAGACTACATTTGGGCCTACTAGTATTAATACGCATACAAATGTGTATTGCAGTTTTTCTCTTTGATCGCTGTGAAAAATATTTTTCCTTTGTGATTGTCTTTGGCTTTTAAAGCAGCACTGTAAATTTATAATTCAACTTTATTTTTTTTGTTATTGTCATCATTGGCTTGCTCAGCCCAAACTGCCTCTGCTACATCTTGTATTAAATGAGCCAACTTCAGGAAATAAAAGTCAAAAACAAACAACTCTCAGACATGATCAGCAAGAAGGCCATCTGAGCTGGAAGCTCCCTCAGCACTTTCAGAGATGGATAGGTTGAGCTCATCATCTGCTTGGTGGGAGGGCCACACTCAGGCTATTGGATCTGCTGACACAGATTCTGTGTGGTGATAAATAGAGTAGATGCCATCGATATGAAGAGGGTTTTGCAATGGACAGCCAAGTTTCTTCAGGGCAGAAAGACAAGCAAATGATCAGGTCACATAAAGAGTTAATCAGTGTATATGGCTCCACATGCAATGAACCACTATTTTAACTTGCATTTTTAGGACCTAGCTCTTCTCCTCATCTTCATTGGCTCTTGAAAAAACTTGTTTTGACACACCAAAGCATTAAATTTAAGTTGTCAGTAGTAACATGATAATTCTCTTATATCTTGCAAGCCTGTACTAAGGCCTCCATGGACTGCCACATTTTTCAATTTATAGCATTGTATCTAATGCTTTTAGTTTCCTGGCTTGAGACAGAAAGGTGAAAAAGTAATGGAAGAATGGTGCACAAGGGCATTAAGGTTATATTAGGGATGCTTCATATTTTGTTATTAATTCTCAGTGCTTGACATGGTAGTTTAAAAACCGGCAAGGGAGCATAGAGGTAGCATGTCATTTAGCAGCATGGGAGATGATAACTAAGCCCATAGATCACCTGCTCCTAGTGTCTGAAGTCAAGAGGGGCACAACTCACGTGCCTTTACTGACTGATGGGACTAAAGAGAGTTTTCAGACAAAGCTTAGTAAAAATATTTGTCCCAGAGTATTGGCACTGCATAACTAATGCGTGACACACATCAATGTGTGTTGGCTACTATAAAGGTAACAGATGTCTCTATGACAGGTTAGCAAGAAAAAAAAAAAAACCTGTATATAAACAGGTGTAAAAGAGAACGGCATAAAGAAATTTGGAAATGTTTCCTCCCAGCCTGCGGTTCTTACCAATGCAGGTGGAAGGAAAGACTGGATTATCTTCTCTTAGGTTGGAGTAGGCAGTTTTGCATGTTGAATAGCTAACAGCATTTCATAGCTGTGTGAGAGTCAAAGAAAAAAATTCCACATTTTCCTCCTCGCTTGCAGAAGCATAAAGTCCCCTTGTGTGACTCAGACTGCCTTGATCATCCATCAATGTTGCCGTCCACTCTGTTTTAAATAGGAGTGCTTCAGAAGAAGCGGCCTATTCTTCAAATTGACATTTAGGACTGTTAAGAATACCACAATGACTTCACTTAGCTTTTTTTTTGGATACTGCTTTTCTTGATCACTAAAGTCACCCTGAGCAACAATGAAATTAAAGACATTCATTTAGAGAATCTGCTTATATAAGCTTAAATTTTGCTTCAACAGGTCAGAATATTATCTTTTGTGTTTTTCTTTTAAGTCATGTCAACAGAAATAAGATAACTGAATTTAGGCTGCTAAATTTGTAATGAGCCAGGGCTGTGATTGACCCTAGTAATTTTCTAGCTGGAAAAAAACAATGAAGCTTCAAGAGCATACTCATGGTCACCGGGTAAGTCTTCATCCAGCCCAGGCTAGGCTGTTTTGCTAACAAAGCAGAATGACCAGTAGGTATACCCGCCCTGTCTCTGAACACTTCGAACATTTGTGGAAATAATGCATTTGCTTCGCATACGTAAGTCCTACGATGGGTGTTAACCTTTTCTTGATCTAGATGAATTCTGAGAAGATAAAAACCAATGAGACTTTGAGTCATCACAGTAAGTTTCCTCAGTAGTCTAAGATCTAATAAAATCCTTGCACCATTGATAAAATCTACCCTCAGTGACCTTTTTAAGGTCTCATTATACCATTTTTGTAATATTATTTTATGGACCTGCATTTCATCAAATCAAGGAATTAACATCTCAGTTTGCCTTGCAAATCTTTTATGCTTTATTGATCTTTCTTAGTTCTATCTGTAATGCTACAGGGTTTATGTTCTCTGTTTCAAAAAAAATGCTTATTTACCTTTTGGTCAGATTTTATCTTTGGAATAAGGGTAGAAGCCATTAAGTATTTTCACCTATTTCTGTGTCTCTAGAGCTGTCTAACTTCTCTTCAGTTGTCAGCAAAGTCATGGCATATTTTTCTATGCTTTTCTATGCAAAATGTGTTATAACTTTCCCGACGACACAATAATTTTGGTAATAGATGTTGAGTCCAGAGGCCTGAATCCCTTTGGCTTGAATAGTCGAACATTAATTATTCAACTTCTTAATATGATCTTCATGTCCCTACCTAGTCTTCATATAAATATATTTTATCGTAACTGTAAGATTTTTCAAGGAAAAGTTAATAGAATGTCCTTATTTCAGCATTGGTTTCTTTTTCATCCCACCACTCCTGGAGATATTATTTAATAAATGAAAGCTTTTTCCCCCTACTATTTATTTGCTTGGATATTTGAAGCTGCTTACTGAGGTTAACAATGATATGGTTGCAGAATGTTTTAATTTGCTTAGTTTAAGAACTGTCACATAGGGTTTAATGGTTGGTTTAGAAGGTTGGAAAGTCATTTTGTAATACAGCATATAGCAAAAAGTGAATATGTGGGAGATGTCATTCAGTTTCATTTTCTTGTTGAACATTATTTTATTGCCAACAGTGATATTTAGTCTTAGTCTTATGATCACAAATAGACTAATTCTATGTGCTTCATTTGCAAGAAAGAAGCTCTTATTTGTAATGGGCAATCTATTCCTCTTCACTGAAAAGAGCCTATTAGGAGCCAGCAGGTGGTGTAGTGGTTGTGGCACTGGACTCCCACATGGACAACTTTGGTTTGAGTCGTGGAATGGGTCGCTTGAAACTCAGGGTAGGGGAAGGAATTTCGGTGTGGCCAGCCTTCCTGGGGGATTGATTTCTCACTTTCTCTCTTTCTCTGAATCTCTGGCAAGTACACATACTCCATAGCAAAAATTCTCTCAAAAAAAAAAAAATGAAAGAAAGAAAGAAAAGAGCCAATTGTAAGAAACATACTCTCAGTGCTAGTACTAATACAACAAATAATAAAACAAACAACCTACAGCTAGGGGAACTGTCATGATTCATGTTTTTATTCAGGAAGTAAAGAGTACTTAAGCAACATTTTAAAATATAAATTAGTGTGATATCGGTAATACTTCTATGTTTCTCCCAGGCTTCATTAGCCCCCGTTTCTGATCTCGAAGAACAGATTTCTCTCTTACAGACTGTCCTGTGCTGTTTATAAGTTGTTTCTCATGTCTTCCATTTCTCTAAACTTTCTGACAGCAGGGACAATGTCTCGGGCTTTCTGTATGCTTCAGAGAGTCTATGCTAGCTCTACCTAAACAACCGAGCTTTCAGTACTTTTGATTGGGGAAAAATAATCATTGTTGCTCATTTATATTTTAAAGGCTCAAATTTACATTATAAATGTTCATATAATACCTTATTAATTTCTTTGCATATGAGTTTATCAATGTCAAATCCCTTCAGACACAGAAAAATAGCTTTTAACAGTTCTGGAATTGAACTGAGATCAGTATTTAATGAACTATCTTCATCTTGGTCTACCAGTCTCTGGCTTAAAGTCTATCTGTTCCTTTCCAGAACAGCAGTAGTGGAAACCATGGTAAAGTTTAAAATGTACACTCGAGAAAATAGTGCTTTTCAGCTGTTTTCTAAGAAGCAGGGAGAGGCAGAAAGCAATGCCTCTATCTCCATGGGGGTGAATGTGGCTCCCATAGCTTTCTGTTTACCTCCTCACTGAAGGAAATTTCTCTTTGCTGTGGGAGCCCATTTCTCTCTTTCTCAAAGTCCAAGAAGCACCATAACAGCATGTTTACAGTCTAATTCGCAGTGGAATTGCTAGCGGTTCAATTAAAACTGCTGTTTTGTAGATTAAAGATTCTAACAGAGTTTCTCCTGCAGAGCAATAGCAACAATACCTTAAGCTTACCTTACAAAAAGAGGAAAAAAATGCCAACAACAGAACATTTAACAAAATTCCTTTCCTGGGGGTCAGGGATCCCTCCCCCCCCCATTGAATTAGAAAAGAAAGATTATAGTATGTGCTATGTTGTATTTGTCTTTTAATCCCACACAAATCTAGCACGCTACAAGATACAACATCAGCACATGTCAATTTTGGGTTAAATGAAAGAATGATTATACTACAATTTCAGATTTTGGTAAGTGTGGTGTTACCTGAAAAATCCAAATGAGAATTTTAAGAATGATAAAGCTAAATGTTTCACAAATCAATAATATATTGATTGGGCTGGCCCTGGAGCCCAGTACTGTGCAGAGGAAGGTGGAACCCACATGGCCAACTGAGGGTTCACATTCCAGCCTGTGAGTATCTACGATCCTGTTGGAATTGGGAATTAAAAGAAAAAGGATGGAGGCACGATTATGCCCTACTGGCTGGTTCTCTGTCTTGAACATGCATGTGAGCACAGCTCTATGGCACTAATAATAGTAACAGTAATAATAATAATTATTATATATTAGGCCATAAAATCAATATTGCTCAAATAATTCAATTTTAAGTTTATTATTAATCAGTAAAACCTAAAAAGAAATAACTTATTGACTCAACTGCATCATGACTTGAGATAAATGTAATAAAAGAATCAACACAACAATGTAATCCTGAGTCATGATGGAAGCCTAGATATTTTACAAAACTTTGTGGTAAACTGCTGGTCGGCATTTCTTTTTGCTTTAATTATTAGATTTTAGTATCACGGTGAAATGAGTCTATCAGAGATGTTAATTATAAGATGCCAAATATGATATGGGTAACATTTTTTGTCATATAGCCTTAAAGATCAGCATGAGTTGGCTAATGTAAGTGTCCCATGGGTAGACCATAATTTGAAACACACTTAAAGTTCAAGATATATCAACACATCCCTAGTTCAAGCATTAGGAAGGTCTAATGGTGATTATTAGTCATGACTTCACAGGAAAACAATTGATTTCCTTTTGGTGCTTTATAGAAATCTATTTGATATTGGAAAGAAAATATATTTCCTTTTAGATGAAAATAATTGATCAGTCTAACAGCAAGAAAACAACAAATATGCATATTTATATGTATGTGCAAAACACTTTCAATACATATTGGTAAATTTTACATTTATTTCTTGTATCAAATAAATAAATATTGAACTTATAATTAAAGAAACTAAATTTCATAGACTGCCTGCTTTTCCCAATTATCTGAGCCCCAATGTCTTTCAGAGCACACCAGCAAGAGCCAGGGCTTTGGTGGCACACTCCCTCAGTGTGAATTCTAGCATAAGTATGTGTTGGAGGGTTAAACTAATTAAACAGAGTATTTAACATTTAAACAGTAGCTAGAATAGTGTATAGACTCAATACATGTTAGACTTTATTATTACTACTTCAATTTTTCTCAAACCCTGATATTCAAAATCGTCTAGTATATCTAACACTATGGAGTATAGTGTCTCACCCCATACCAATTGCACCTGAATCTTTAGTCTGAAAATCATTGCTGTACTTTTTTCCTTTTTTCTTTGTGCCAGAAGGCATGTGCAGTCACTACAGAGAGAAAGGAAGAGAGAGAAGGCTTGAGAGAAATGTAATAAAAGAGTCAATATGATCATGTGATCCTAAGAGTCATAATAGGGCTTAGATAGTTTACAAAACATGAGGCAAAGTTCCACCACAATCCCTTTCCCATTGCTCCATTCCGTTAGGATTTGGGGCACACACACACACATCCAGAGTATGTTTGTTTTTTGTTTTTGTTTTTCTTTTAAAGAGATTTTTGCCATTGTGTGTGTGTGTGTTCACTGAAGAGACAGCATGAAATCACTTCCTAGAGGGGATGGCCATGCCACAACTGCTTCTCCTCTATTTTCTTCTCAGGATTTTGGGCACACATGCACATGTACCCAGCGTGAGTTTCAGCCATGAGGTCTGGGACTTGAACCACAAGCCAACCTTGTGGGAGTCCGGTGCATTAAGCACTACACCATCTGCTGGCTCCATGGACAATTTATTTTTCAAATCACAGGGATTCAGACTGGTTGGCCATGTGGGATCTTCTCCTTAACCACTAAGCAACAGGGCTAGCCCCACTGCCGTACCCCTTCTAATAAATTATGTTGACTTTTTATTAATATTATTTTGTCATTGCAAAAGAGATTACATTTTTGGGGCCAACAGGTGGCGTGGCAATTATGGCAATGACTCCCACATGACTGACTGCAATTCGAACCTGGTGGCTTGCTTTCCTATTTTATTCCTCTCTGGTGAGCACCTGTGCCCTATAGTGAACAAAAATAAATAAAATAAATGATTCCTTAAAAAAAAAAAAAAGAGGCTATGTTTTCATAGGTCCTTTTTTTAACACCACATAACTTAATATGTCAGCAAGTCAAGGAGGATGGTATGGTTAGAGTTTAGAATGCAGAAAATCACTGTAACATTTAAACCTTGCATAGTTTACTTTTGGAAAACTGATCTTGATTTGGGATACAACAGAAAATATTATCTGTACAAAAAAAAGAATAAAAGATTCAAAGAAGCCTAAGTCCATCCACTCTTACTAAAAATCGTTATTTTACTCCATATCTCTCGTCCACTCGACACATAGTGAGTAAATGCCTGCACTGGCCCAGCACGGTACGGACTACCAGGACTGTAAAGGGGAGAAAGGCTCAACTCTTGCACTCATGGTATTTCAACAGAGAGTTGTTCATATTCTAGAATGAATTTTAAATGAAATATTTTATTAACAAAAGTGAATGTTGAATAGCTATTGATCAAATCTGTACGGAAAGTATAGAAAAACTGAGGTGTCTGTAGGAAAGGCTTTCAAAAGTCTTCCAAGTTAATCCCAAGAGATTACAAGGACACCAAACTGTACTACAATTAATTTTCCAAAACAATGTAAGAATACATTTCTGGGATATAGTAGTTAAAGATAACTATAACTTATACAGTGCTCATGATAACTCAGGTGATGGGTGAAGCAATTTTTACAGATGGACTCAATGTTCCAAAGCAATTCTATGAGAAAGGTAATACCGTTATGCCCATCTGACCTGGGAGGGACGAAGCAATTTAAGGCCACAGAGTTACAAGGGGTAGAGGCAGCATGTAAACCTAGTCAAGCCTGCACTGAAGTCTCCTGTGCTTTAATGATTCTCCTACATTTAACTCAACACTGAAATGATCATTCTGATTCAATGCAGCTTCAGAAGTTGAGTAATGTGAAGCTAGATGCTGGCATAATTTCTCAAATTAATTCTGTCTCCTGACCTTGTAACTTCAATTATGAAATAGACTGGCAAGATTTCTACTCACATATATGTAACGTATATAGCCAGAAGTTGTTTTTATCTCTTTATATTTCAAGGTCTGCCATTTTTTTGAATAGCACAATTCATAAAATGTTTTAATACTATGTCTGAATAAAAAATATCCACTATAATTTGAAATTTCAACAATGTCAGGAAGAAACATATGGCTGATAAAGGAAGCTTTGCAGTGTTTCTGATGAGCAGCTGTTGTGGTGGATTGAATCTTTCCTTCGGATGACCGTTTAGTGAGTCTTTATACTTCTGCACTGGCATTATGCATCCTCTGAAAGGAATCCAGAATTATCCGAATGAATGGAAAGAGATCTATCTGTGTGCAATTGGATAATTCCCAGTGTAACAGCTGTGTGGGGCTAAGACTGAGAGTGACTCTGGAAATGAGATTATGTGACTTTGTGTTCCCTTCATTTTGTATTTCAACTTTTCCAAGTTTTGGGGAACTGAATACATTAAATTGTTTCTATTAGATGAGTTCAAAATGCCTTTTAGGCCACTGCAATGGCAAAGCTAATGCACATATTTTATTTTCTTCATTGACAGTTAATATACTTGGGGAAACAAAGAGACATAGTAAAAGTCATTTCTCTCTGAGTTATTTTTACTGTTGATTTTCTTCCAAGGCAGCACAGAATGATATAGGTAAAATCATAGATTTTAGTGTCAGAAGATCTCGATTTCACTTTCATCACTGAGTACAGAGGGTATAGCTGTTATTAAGCAAGACCGGTGGGCCAGATACAGAGTAGCATAGTGATAGAACTTTATGTGTATTATTTTATTGACTCTTCAGCCCTCCCTGAGGTGTAGAAAGTCAAAGGACCAGCCAGTAAGAGCTGAAGCCAGAACCCAAACCTGAGCCAGGTCTGTTTGAAACTAGTCTTTGACTTTCCCAGACACACTAGTATTGCTTTTCCTGTTTGTGAAGCACCCTGCTGAGCTTATGTGGAGGAGGAATGGCAGTTCTTGGTGTTGTCTGAAAAGGACACAAAGATGCACTTGTAATAGTGTCTAAATCCATAATTCCCCTCTTCTATTTAATTCAGTCTTTAGGTTGAGGTCGTATTTCTCAAACTTGAGAAATCACAGACACCAGGAGAGTATCTTCAAACCTCCAGAAGTCCATGGATGCTAAGGTGAGAAACATCACCTTCGAAGCTGGACCCTCTAACTTTGCTTTATGATTTGATACAGTGTAAGAGACTAAAAGTTCTCACAATAATAGAAACACTAAAATTATGTACTACGTGGTTATAAGGGGCTCCCTAATAAGCTTTTTCTACTTTTTTATTATTGAGATTGAAATGAAAATGCACATTGAAAAAGTCTGAAAAATCTTGAGCATTTCTCGGCATTAAAACTTTAAGAAATGGAATTTTGTTTCTAAGAAACTCTGTGAACCTCAAATACATACCTTGGCAGGTTGCACATTTACTCAGATCTACCCATTAAAAACTCATCACTGGGACCAGCCCATGGCATGGTAGTCAAGATGGCTGAATCCCACAGGGCTCACCACAATTTCAGTCCCGGATCTAGCAGTTTGAGGAACATGCCAGTTTGTGTGTGTGTGTGTGTGTGTGTGTGTGTGTGTGTGTCCGCGCGCGCACGCCCAAAATCCAGAAAGAAGTGATTACAGGATGGCAGTGTGATCATTCCCCATAGGGGTGGCTTCTCACTTTCCCTCTCTCTATTTCTCTCTAGCAAGCACCATGTCCTCTGGCAAAAATAAAGGGGAAAAAAGCCATCCCATCACTCGGCACCAGCAGTTGGCATAATGTCGCTGGACTCCCATGTAGTTGACTGCGGTTTGAGTCCCAGACCCGGTGGCTTAAACTCACGCTGGGTTTGTGTGTGAGTGCGTGCCCAAGATCCCAAGAGGAAAATAGAGGAGAAGGGATTGTGGTGGGGC
>NW_006159803.1:714389-738382 GCF_000334495.1 Tupaia belangeri chinensis | reverse complement strand
AAAACCCCTCAAAAAAAAAAAAAAAAAAAGCTATCACTGTCAATTCATGAGATTAATGGGTAAATATCTAGAACAATTCTGAGAAAATAAAGCAGAGAGCAGATGTAGACTGAACTGGGCAAATGACGGGATATTGATGAGAACAGATAAGAAAGCAGACTCAGGCCAAATGTATCACCCCCACCTGATCACACAGGCCGCAAGCTTTGCAAGAGAATTGGCTCTAAGTGTTCATCTACATTTTAGAAAACAAGATGAATTCTCCTAGGCAACATCTTCTGCTTCAGATGTGTTTATTTTACGATGAACAAAGGGCTACTGTCTTGCCTGAATTCTTCAGCAAAATTTCCTCAAAAAGCCCAATATCTTTTTGTTAACGGTGAAATAAACAAATCTGCAGTGAAGAAATAAATACCACCCTCTCTTCTCCCCTTTTTGGGTGGGAGGGGGTTCTTTTTTTAACCACTCTTTCATGGCCATCTGGGTATGATTTACTGAGTTCACTAGAACTTGAAAAGTGAAAAGAAATTATAATACATGTTTTCGCACATCTGATTCTTATAGGGTTTATAAGCAATTTTTTAAAAGAAATGTGAACTACACTAGACCTAGCTTTAAATTGAAAAGATATCAATGAGACGACATTTTTTTTCCTTAGGGACTAAAAATAACTCTAAATATATAAAGACATTAACTTTTACTTTCTTCGAACTGCAGTTATCAGCAATACACAATCAAGTGTACCCCAAAAATTTGAATCAAAAATGAAAAGAAGGACCAGCTCTGTAGCCTAGTAGTTAAGAGGACTAGATCCCACATGGTCTACCATGGTCTGAATCCTGACCTCAGGTGGCTTGAGAAATAAACCTGGGGTGAGAGTGGGTGTGTGTGTGTGCACATGCTCCAAATCCTGAAAGGATGGAGAAAGTGAGGAGAACAGATTGCAGTGTGACCATGACCCACTGGGGAGTGCTTTTCTCTCTCTCTGTCCCTCTGTCAATCTCCAGTTAGAAAGACACTTGCCCTCTGATGGGGCCTGCAGGTGGTGTGGTGGTTAAGGGCACTGGACTTCCACATGGCCAAACATGGTTTGAGTCCTGGACCTGGCAGCTTGCTGTCTCTTTTTCTCTCTCTCTCTGTCCCTCTTTGATCAAATAAAAATAAATAAAAGTTCAATAAAATAATTATTTTTAAAAAAGAAAAGGAAAGACATGCCCTCTGCCTCCCCCCCAAAAAAAAGAATGTAAAAAAGAAAAAAAAAAGCCAGGCAATTTATTTACTTAAAAACTTTAATCTGTGATAAAAACGAACTTTGGACTCCAGATTGTGAAAGAGAAAGGAAGAAGTGTATGTATAGTTGAAAAAGGCAGGACTAGGAGGTAACAGCTAGGATGTCTCTACCGGAGTCCTTGTACACGGCAATATTAGGGAAGGATTTCAGGTTGTGAAATGGCCCTGCAGAAACTCCAGGGAGACAATGTAATGGTGGAAAGCAGTTTGGGGAGAAAATGTGCATTGCACCTGGCTAATATTAACATTCCTAACGGGTTTTGTGGCGAACGTTAAATTGGGAAAGATGAATGCAAATTTTTAGTTTTTATAATTACATCTATACAAATAAAGACCAATGGATGTTAGCAATTCGAATACAGAATAAGTTTTGAAACTGATTTTGTCCTTTACTGACTGAACTTGTGTCAAATATTAATGGTGACTGATTAGATGAATTAGATTATGTTAACATGAGTTAGAAGTTGAATAACTGCAGTTGTGTTGCATGCATATGTGTGGAAGAAAGATAGGAAAAAGCAGTAGCTTGCTTTTTTTTTGTCACTTTAAACTGTTTCAATCTGTGCAAATAAGATGGTTAAATTTCTGGAATGTCGGCAAGAAATTGCTAGTGTTTAGAGCATGCCAAGCTCCTGGTAGACTAACATGCATAATTTTTCATTGCTGAATTATGATTATGCTTATTTTTCTTTTATTATTTTATTTCACCTTATAAAATTTATAATACAAGTTCACCCATCAATTTGAAAATAAGAGCAAAAAAGATATTACTGCTGAGGCCTTAACTTTCAACAATAACAATTTTTCTACTCTAATTTACATCTGATTTTTTTCAACGTTGCCCTTCTTTCTATACAACATCTTAAAATAAGATTTATATATCTTTATGGGAAACATCTGAAGTATAATTTGAAGTGTAAGTTAAGTTTCTCATGCAGTAAGGTGTTGAACCAGTGAATTTAGCCAAATGACTACAGACATTGGTACTTCATAATTTGTGATATTGAATAGTATTTCCATCTTATGAAATGGAAATTATAATTAATTTATCAGACTCCCTAGGTCCCTGGAATATTTCATGCTCCTGTTATTTAAATCTGTTGTTTTCCTTCTTGCATTAACAAAAGAACCTGCATCATGCATTACTTGTAACAGCGTTTTATAAAATTGACTTTTTCCCCTTTGTTTTTGATAGGTGGTAAAGTCTGTATTCACAATAATGAAATAATGCTTGAGAACAAGAACAACAAGGTTTATAAAAGTCTGAGGGAAGACTACACGAGGGGACCACTGCACCGGGCAGTCAGCAGACACCTGAGGCTCACTGTGCTGCCACGTGTCTCTGGGAACGGTCCCTCTGCAACTCCCTACCCCAACCCTTTCACTCTTCATGCAGTGCTGTCAGTTGGTGTGAGATGCCTCACTCTACAGCTTTCAGATTCCTACTGTCGAATGGAAATGACTTATTTCTCATCATCCCTACATGTGAGTTATTGAATGTGAATGTGGACAGGTTTTATCCTTCTATAATTAGCATACCATGATCAAATAAATGAAGCATGAGCTGATACTATGTAACACTGATAGGATTTTTAATAATGCTTTCTTCTTTTTGCTTAACTCATGTTCTTAAGTAGCTTCCTTTTCAGTTAGTGTTCTTACTGTTTTATTTATACTCATTTTTTAAATATCGAAGACACATCTATTAGGGATTTCTTTAGGGATTTGTATATAGCACCCAATGATCTCTGTTTTCAGTCATCTAATCCATATGACTGGCTCTTGAAAACTATCAGGTTGTCAGAAAAATCATGATACATTTTTGTATAGAAAAACAGAAAAATAGGTCATGACTTTTCTGATGACTCAATATAATAAAAAAAAAGTTAGCTGAAAAAACCTAGAAGGTCTTTAAAAGTATGAGAGAAGACTACATACGAGACAATCACTGTCTTCACTTGTTTGAACAAGGGGCAGGCCATAAAAAGTCTGTGCCAATTGCATTCTCTATTTTAGAAATGTGGAGTAAGCCTGGGACCGGCAGTTGGCGTAATGGCTATGTTGCTGGACTCCCATGTAGTTGATCACAGTTCGAGTCCCGGAACTGGTGGCTTAAACTCACGCCGGGCATGTGTGTGTGCATGCCCAAGATCCCAAGAGGAAAATGGAGGAGAAGGGATTGCGCTGTGGCCATCTCCCCTGGGGGGTGTTATCTCGCCTTCTATGTCTCTCTCTGTCTTTCTGGTGAGCACATGTGCCCTATAGCAAAAACCTCTCCAGAAAAAAAGAAAAGAAAAAAGAAAAAAAGAAATGTGGAGTAAACCTAACAGGCCTCAACCTCTTCAGCCCCTGTTCAGTCTGGATTTAATCTCAGTATTTAAATGATCTGTAGAACAACTATCTTTGAGGAACCCTTAAAATACAGGGACCCTGTTCTGTATGAAAACAGGAGAAAAATAAAGCAGAAGAGGGTCCTATTGCCTGGCTTTGATACATGGGATTCTTCAGTGCCTGGTGTGTTCTCCTTCCTGAGGCCTTTTTGTGCTCTTGTACCTACGACCTATGAAGCACTTCTGTATGCTAGCTGTGCTCAGATACTGCTGCTTTCACCTGAGGGGTTCTAAAAAGTAACCTGTCTGTGGTTGTTACTGTACATCCATTATTCCTCGTACTAAAATGATTGAGATGAATGGTTATCACATCAATGTGTGGAGTTAACTCAAATGAAATGGAAAAGGTGAACTTTCCAGGGCCTCTGCCATGTCTCCATAAAGTGAGGCTTCATTCCTGATGATATCTGGGACCGTATTTTTTAAAAATATACATTAGTTGAACAATCTATTACTTTAGGCACCATTGAACACTAAAGCTTTTCCTGCGCAGTCATGTATTAATATAAAAGAAGCTTATTTTAATCAGATGAATATAGATTTTAGCTAAATAAAATAGGAAAATGTAAGGTAAGATACTTGAATATTCAATAGAATGCTTCATCTTTATGGGAACTAATATATTTTAATGTCATTTTCCTGCTACTATTAGCATTATTTAATTTTATAAATCATCCTATATAAATACAAATTTCTAGCTAACTGAAGCATGTAACTAAATAACAAGGTAATATTTTCATAAACTTATTACATAGTATTTTTCTCTCTTTTTTTTCAGTTTTTGCTATAGGCCATGTGCACTCACCAGAGAAAGACAGAGACAAAGGAAGAAAGAAAGTGGGAAGTCACACACACACACACACACACACACACACACACACACCGCCGCCCACCACCACCAGCACCGGGAGAAATATCATGCTGCAATCCCTTCTCCATTCTTGCCTCAGGATTCTGGGCACATACTCATACATGCCCAGCATGATTTTCAAGGAGCCAGGTCTGGGACTCTTAACTGTGGAGTTGGTATATGAGATCTAGGGCCTTAACTGTCATGCTACCTTCTGGTTCACCTACTTTGCTTTCTTTTAAACATTTTTTTTTTATTATTTAAAACTTTAAAAGTTTTTTAAAAGGTGAAACAGAATTAAAAGACAAACAATAAACTAGGAAAATATTTACAAATTATTACAGGGAAAAGATAAGTACCTCCAAAGCAGAATGGGCAAAAGAAACGGATACTTAAGAAAGCAAGTTATCTAAAAGGCTTGTTCACAGCTGAAAATCCTTAAACTCAGAGGGACAAAGGAAATTAAACACAAATAACTTGACAAATATTAAAAAAAAATTCTGGATTATAAAAGAAATACTTGTTCATTGAAGAATAATTGTAAAAAAGCATAAAGACAAAAATTAAAGTCATTATACACTCAGTTCCAGAAATGAGTGCCATTAAGGATGTTTAGAGAGTGATTTCCAAGTGTAACATTCTGTGTGTGTGTAAGAGCGTGCATGGATGTGTGTATATGTGTGTTTACATGCTAGGTGTTAGCTGACACTAAAGCATTTAAGAAAAGATTGCCCTGCTCCGTGGGGAAGAGACTGGCACCATGTAGATGTGGGACCAAGAGAATTCTGTTGGTGTGATGGTGGTAGAAAATGTTGGTATAGGTTTGTCTAAAATACGACTTGAGTTTAAGAGATACTTTTATAAGCAAGGGGGCAGTAGTTACTGTTCTAAACTGGTGGTGCTTGATGTTACCTCTCTCCATGACACCAAGTATTTCTGTAAATTCTACTCGCAAATGCTTAGCGAGGGTTGACTTTCATATCTGGCTCTCTGCCATGATGGAAGGGAATGGCAAGTTGAATGTAGGGAACAAGAAAAACCCTAAGGTCTTGGAATTTTTCAAAAAATCCTTGGGACTTTTGAAGTCATGGAAGTGTTAGTTTGAGGAGTTGTATCTACCCTCAGGGACCAGGGAGACTCTAGTTGTTATCGGAGATGTATGTGATTCTTCAGCATCATGATGTACCTGGTACTCTTATTATTATTATACTGATAATCTCACTTAATTTCTAGAAAAACCTTACGTGGTTAGCAGTAGACCTGGAATTCAAATATAGGCCATCTGGTTCATAAAGCTGTCTTTCTTTTTGCCACCTATCCAAGGAAAATACTGTTATGGCAACTAATTTTTTATTACTAATGTAAAGACAAGTTTGATAGGGACCAGCAGTTAGCGTAATGGCTATGTCACTAGATTCCCATGTAGTCGACTGCGGTTTGAGTCCCAGACCCAGTGGCTTAAACTCACGCCAGGTGCATGTGCGTGCATGCCCAAGATCCCGAGAGGAGAATGGAGGAAAAGGGATTGTGGTATGGCCATCCCCCCTGGGGGGTAATTTCTCACTTTCTATCTCTCTGTCTGTCTGGCGAGTGCATACACCCTATACAAAAATCCTCTTAAAAAAAAAAAAAAAGACAAGTTTGATATATTCTGAAAACTTCTTGAAACTATGACCATTCTTTTCTCTACAGTATATGGGTACAAAATGATTTTTAAATCCTGATGTCTATACACAAGTGGTTCCTTTTTTTGTTATAAATTAAGGATGGGGCCAGAGGTGAAGTTGTAGTAAATGCACTGGATTCCTACATGATAGAGCACGTTCAAGTTCCAGAACCAATGGCTTGAAAATCATGTCAGGCACATGTGTGTGTGTGCCCAAAATCCTGAGAGGAGAATGGAGGAGGTGAGATTTTAGTGTGACCTCTCCCCTCCCCGGGGTGGGAGGAGTACACACGCTGAATGACAAAAACCTAAAATATATATATATATGTGTGTACAAGTGCACATGCCCAATGACAAAAACCTTATATATATGTATATGTGTGTGTATATATATATGTATATATATATATGTATATATATACACACACATATACATATATATATGTGTGTGTGTGTATATATATATACATATATATGTGTGTGTATATATATATACACACACATACATACACACGCTCACATAAATAAGGGTGTAATGAATATCCTAACATCATGGTTAAGTGAGCAAATTTTATTGCCAAACTATATATGTTTTAGATAAATGATTCACTCCTTAACAGTCATATAATTTGGGGAAATTTTCTAAATATCTCCAGATTTTAGTTTCTTTATCTTTAATGTCAGAAAAAACTAATTATATGACATAATTGTTAGAGACTGTCCATAAAATACTAAATTGCCATATGATATAATATTTAATATATAATGCCCACATTCTTTTCTTTATTTTTTGTACATATCACAGAGTAGAAACACTAGCCAGACAGAGACAAAGAAAGAGAGAGTGAATGGGGAGGAGAAAACACCTCCCCAATTGAGTATGTTCATGCCTTAATTCCATCTTCTTCATTTCTCCAGGAATAACAGGATGCTTTTCAAGTCATTGAGTCTGGGACTCGAACTGTGGTTGGCCATGTCAGAGCTGGTTCCGTTAAACACTAGGTTACAGGGCTGACTCATTAGGGCCTATTTTCTTACTAAATAATTTTTGATATATAATAATATAATATAAACATGCACACAAGATTACATTTGTAGATTAAGTTTTTATTCATACTTCAGACTACTTTCTTAGGGAAATTCTACAAGTGACAGTTCTGAGTGTAGGCTTTGATCCTGACTGCCAAATTTTTTCAAGTAAATTTATATAAAAAAAATTTGTGCAAATTCATAATATTGTAGACAGTACTTGAGAGAGCTTATTTCCTTGTTAAAGCTGGGTATCATTACCAGAAAATGATCTTTCCTCACTTGATATGTTTACAGTATTTCATAGTAATTGATATTAATACAAGGTTGAAAATATTTCGCATATTTGTTTGCCTTTTTTTAAAATTTGTAAAATCTCTTTATTGTCTGATTTTTATCATTGGGCTTATTTATTTCATATTAATTTCCTTTTTTTTTTAATTTGTAAAATCTCTTTATTGTCTGATTTTTATCATTGGGCTTATTTATTTCATATTAATTTGTAATCATAATTTGTTATAATTTCCAGTCATAGGTGATCATTAGTCTGTCAATTTTATTCTCATATAGAAAGTTTTTAAAAAATTAACTGTCATAGCTATTTTTTTCCCTTGAGTTTCTTCTCTCTTTGTATGGCTGTATCTCCTTCAATAAAAATTGTATAAATTTGTGTATAAATTCTCTTGCCTTCAGAGTTTAATTTCTTTTTTGCAGATGTGTTTATATTAAGGATTTTGAGAAGGGGAGATTATTTTAGACTATCAGTAATCACAAATACCTGTGGGAGAGAGATGCAGAAAGAGATGCCACAAACAGAGGAGAAGGTAATATGAAGTAGCGGAGAGAGATCTGAACACCCTGTGCTGCTGGCCTTGAAGTTAGAGAAAGGGGCCGAGTGCTAAAAGATGCAAGGGAATATAGCTCTTGAGACTGCAGAAGATAAGAGAATGGATTCTCCCTATAGCAACCACAGGGAGCTTGGCCCTACTGATGCTTTGGTTTCAGTTTTGTGAAATTAATTTCTCCTTCTGTCATCCAGATGTTGAAGAGAATAAATATGTTGTTTTTAAGGCACGGAGTTTGTGGTCATTTATTACAGCAGTCACAGAAACCTGATCTGTATTGACAATGTGTTGTGATAGTAGATATGATATAGGAACCTAATTCAATTTAATTTATTTTTGAATAGCCAAATGACCAAGCACCATTTCTTGTGTAACCCAGAAGTTTCCAACTGACCTGAAATGCAATCCTTCTCTCTCATTAAATCCCTAAGCATAATTCATCTTTAGTACATAATATTCTGTTTTGTTGATCTGTCTGTATACTCTGAATAAGGAATATATTTATTTGAAAAGTTTAGTCTTGTTAATTTTAACGTGGTAAAGAGGCATCTGCTCCCTGCTAGTTTCTGCTTCTAGCCAATAGCCCTTAGTGTTTCTATTAGCCTCAAACACTAATATTTCCAGATGAATTCTACTTTTTTTTGAAAATTTTTTTTCTTCACAAAGGGCACTTGTGCAAGAGAAAGAAAGAGAGGATGAGAATGAGAATGAATTTGGGCTTGGTTGCACTGCAATGGCAATCCCTTTTCAACCTATTCTCTATCTTCTCAGGATCCTGGGCGTTTATTTGCAAGTATCTGCCAGGGATGGGACTCAACTCTAGATAGCCCTGTGGGATCTGGCTCCCCATGAACAGGGTTTAACCACTGTACCATGGGGCTGACCTCGAATGAATATTAGAATCTATTTGCCTTGGTGAAGAAACAAGTTCTTGAAATTAACATTTTTCCTTTCTGCTTTTATCTTTTTATCGTCTCTAGTTTTTAATCATTCTTTTGTGCTTTTTTTATTGTACATATGGCAGATTTTCCAATTTTACTGTTTAATAAAGTATTTGAAACTATACATTTATATCTCTGTGTAGGTAGGATTCATCATTTAAGAATTTTTATCATTTTGGTTTTTTTCATAATTTTTAGATATTTTCATATTGAATTTCTGATTTTGTTTGCTTCAAGCTCTCTCTCTCTCTCTATATATATATATATATACTCATATAAACAAATTTATAGGAACTTTGATTTATACTCTAAGTTTTTACTACTCACATATAATTATTTATCCACTCTGTCAAACACTATGGCTACTATAATTTTTACTTTTTTGGAATCTATTAGTTTTCATGGTGACTTATAGTCTACTTTTATAAATATTTATGAAACATTAATAAAATATAAAAAGTACCTCTTTTAGTATAGAGATTAATTTTATATCTTAAAACATATGAAGTATAATATTAACATTCCTTACATCCTTATTGTTTAATTTGTTTCTGTTAAAACTAGGTATAATATTTCAAACTCTATTTTTTAGCTTTATAATTATATATTAATTTGATATGGTATAAATTCATGTTAAACATCATAGCTTTTGATATTTATCATTTTTTATATTATTTATAAAATTGGTTCATTTAATTTTCTGAATCAAACTTATTTAACTTATACAAATTATATGTAGGCAAGTTAAGAAAGAAAATATGTAGAATATGACAAAAATATACATCAGTAAATGGGGAAAGATATTCATTAACCATTTCACACATTAAACAAAGTCTTTTAAAAAGAAAGTCTTTTTCTTCATAAACTTGAAAAATTCTAGAATTAAGTAAATAAAAAGAATCTACTCATAACTAAAGTCTCCTCTCTTTTCCAAATAATCATTTAATAAATGAATTAATTTAAATTTGACCAGAGAGAGAGAGTGAGAAAGCAAATGGCCAGGTTGGGGACTCAAACTGTGGTCAGCCATATGGGAGTCCAGCACCTTAACCATCAGGCCACCTGCTGGTTCCTGAGGTCTATTTTTAAATATGGTACATTAATATTGAAGATGTTGGGGACCAGCAGATGGTATACTGGTTATGTTGCTGGACTCACATGTAGTTGACCACAGTTTGAGTATTGAACCCAGCAACTTAAAACTCATGCCAGGCATGAGTGCCCCCCCACCCCCCCCAAAAAAAAAAATCCTGAGAGGACAATGAAGGAGAAAGGACTGTGGCATAGCCATTACCCTGGGGGGATGGTGGTGGTGGTGATTTCTCACTTTCTGTCTCTTTCTCTATCTCTGTCTCTCCAGTGAGTACACACACCCTATAACAAAAAAATAGAAACTCTCTTCAAAAAAGAAAAAAACAAGATCAATGATGTCACTGTAGGTTAAACTCTCCCTGCATCAGTAATATGCATGATAAAAGTAGCAAACTTAATAAAGCACTTTATTGTCCATATTTTATATATGTAGCATATAAACATGTCAGACAATAACATAAATGATGTCTTATGACTTAAGGAATATCGATCTGTTGATATTCTTACTATCATTCTGAGTATGGATTGAAATATATAGTAGATATAGAAATCCATGAGCTAAGTAACTAATATTTTAAATTTTGGAAAAATCTTTAAATTCAGATCTGGTTCCAAATGCAAATGATAACTTTGGCTAAAGCCCGCCTACCCTGACGAGCCATGTAATGTGACATCTTCTTGGTGTTTCTGTGTGGACGTTTTACTATGCTCATCTACACTCGTTCAGGAGCTCCATTGTGACTTGCCTGGGCGATGTTCTTGCTTGCCCAATCTCCCCACCTCTGGTTCATTCTCTGTACTGCTTTATTGTTCTAATTCTGAAGCATTAACTTTAATCTACTTTAAAATAACTCTTGGAAACCCTATGCCTACGGCACGGAATCTAAATTTTCAAGTAGGGCATCTGACATTATCTATTTTCATCTGTTGCAAACAACCCAGTCAGCCTCATTCTCCCTGCCTGTATTTCACGCCTCCTCTTTTTGAGCCATGTTGAGTTGCTTATCATGTGTTAACGTAGCATACTCATGTACTCACTGTTCTCTCTAAGAAACACCCTCCTCCTTACATTTTATCTTGGTCAGAGTTTCTACGATCTACCCAGCTCAAATGTTACACTTTCTAAAGCCTCTCCTGGAATTCTAAGCAAAATGACCTGCCTCCTCTAATTCTGCACTCAAATAGAGCATGATCCTATATTGTGTATGCATACAAGCATGCTTTTATTTCACCTCACATTAGCCAATGCCTAGTAAAAGCCAGTCACTGACCTAAATCTGGGGTATTAGAACGAGACCTAGCCCTGTCCCATGGTTCATAGTTTCCTTAATAGAATCTAAGCTTCTCATGTTACTTCTTTTGGGAGACAGGGTCCCAAAAGACATAGACTGCTCGCCATTCAGGAGGATCCTTACTGTCTCACTTCTTCCCTCTACTCATCAGTTTCCTCTCTCTGCAGTCCTTCCCTCACCTCCGATTGAAAGCATTGATAGGCAGCAATTCTTATTCTATCTCCTACTTAGAACCTCAGTCCCTAATCTGATATGGAGTCTTCTTTCTTTGTTTCGTTAGTTTATTTTTTAGACTTTTTGCCATCAGACTAGTGTGCTCCTGGAGACAGACAGAGGGAGAGGGAAAATGAGAAATCACCCCAGATGCTCTAATTCCTTCTCCTCCAATCTCTTCTTGGGATTTTGGGCACAAGTGCACACGTGCCTTGCCTGTTTTTCAAACACTGGGTCTGGGACTTGAACAAAAGAGCCACCTTAACCTTAACCACCACGGCACCTGCTGGTTCCTGGTTTTCCTTTCTTTGAATTTCCAATGTTCTTTGTACTGTTCTTATGTTACATACTTGGTGTACTTTTTATTCGGATTTCTGTTCTGTTTTTTCTTTACTCTCTAAGTGTATAGTTTATGCATAAATTTACCTAGCATGGTATATGTAGCAGATCATTAATTCAACTGAATGGCTTAGCTCATAGTACAAAGGTCATAGCCTCCTTTCAACAAAGCATCATTTATTCATAGTGACTCATACAAGCATCTGTTCAGGGAAAGCACCAGGTGTGTTCCTTCCTTAAAAAAGGTACTGAGTGTGATTTATTTCTTCTCTTTCCTATTTTTGAAAAATTTTTTCCACATAAAATCCTAAGCATCACTTTGGCCTCCTAAAGTTGTGATATGTAGATTTTGTTGTTGTTTACTTCAACTTCAAGTGACTGTTCCTTTATGTAACTATGTAATTTTATTAGTTTCTCTTCCCTGGTTTTTAAGCCAAATTTTAATTTTTTTAAAGCCAGCTAATGCCACTGTTTTGATGCCAATAACATCCTTTATCCATCAACAGATGATGTTTTTTAGAAGACAACTTTGTTTTTCTTCAATAAAAATGCGTTTAGAAGAAAATTGGCACATGCATATGTTTTACTTTCAGTATTAAACTTGGCATTACCTCTGGGGGCTGGCAGTCCCCACTAAGCTTGCCTTGTCATCCACCATTATGTGCTCTAGAAGTACAGCCAACACCTGTGACCACACAAAAGACCATGCACAGCAGCTGCAGGACTCAGATGTCCATGCTGAAATGAATTTCTAAAGCTGAAATATTAGGATCTGTGACTGGTTCTCTTTTTTTGAGCCTTTCAGGAACTGCTGAAATTGCCCAGGGTTGCAGACTGTTATGTATTAATTGTCCAGGACCTGTTTGCTTTATTTTCTTTGGCTACCTCCAATTCCAATTAAAGGTGAATGCCCTCGCTGGGAGTGGCATGCCATAGGTAAGAGCGTAGATTGTTAAGTCAACCTGCCTACGTTTGAAGTGTGAGTCTGCCACTTGTGTCCTATGTGATCTTAGGCAAGCTATTTACCTTCTAAGGTCTCAGTGTTCTCATCTGTAAAATGGAAATAATATCACCTACCACATTAGAATTTTGTGAAGATTAAACAAATTCATATATGAAAAGCTTTTAGAACAATGCTGCACATGGTAAACACTGCCTAAGTGTTTGCTATTATTATTAGATTATAAATTCTTGAAGAACCTTTGAATCACAAGCAACTTTAAAAAAAATTCTATTTAGTCAGTGAGTGAGAGAGGGAAAGGGATATAAAGATACAGCATGCCAAACAGGGTCCTGATGCCATGAGCCACCCCTAGGTCCAGCCAGTCCAGATCATGAGTGCACACATGCCCAGTGGACTCAGAGAGGTCTTCGCATATGAACCCTGAACCTTTCCATATGCATTTGCGTCACAGAGCATTGTGTTTTTTTATAAGTCAAATGTATAAGTCATTTTTTATATGTAAAACTTTAATCATTCATAATTTCACAAATTTGCACCACTTTATTTCATACATCTCTCTCTCTCTCTCTTTTTTTTTTTTTCCATAGCAAAAATCACTCCCCCAGGGTGGAGGGTGGCCACCCTACAATCTCTTCTCCTCTACTCTCCTCTCAGGATTTTGGGCACAGACACACATGCGCCTGGCATGATTTTCTTTTTCTTTTTCTTTTTTTTTTTTAACTCCACTCTCTGGTCCCCTCAAAGCAACTTTTAATAATATATATGCTGGGACCAGCAGTTAGCGTAATGGCTATGTCACTGGACTCCCATGTAGTCGATCGCTATTCGAGTCCCAGACCTGGTGGTTTAAAACTCACGCCAGGCACATGTGCGTGCATGCCCAAGATCCCGAGAGGAGAAAGGAGGAAAAGGGATTGCGGTGTGGCCATCCCCCCTGGGGGGGGGATTTCTTGCTTTCTATCTCTCTGTCTCTGTCTTTCTGGCAAGCGCATGCGCAAAAAAATACACACACACACACACACACACACACACACATATATATATATATATATATATATATATGCTAAACCTTTTTCCTTGTTCAATGATTTATTTTTGACTTGCAATTTCATGGCAGAGGATTCCTGTATATCCAAAAAAATTGCAGCATAAAACAAAATCTAAACATGACAAGATTAGTGAAAACTCATTAATTTATGTAGTTTTACTCCAATTTCCATGTATACATAAACAGTAGCAACTTCTAACTACCTGGAATACCTTTGGGAAGTAGGTTTTTTTTTTTTTTTTTTTTTAAAGATAGACATGTCTTACATAAAAAGCAAACGAGCAAACGATTAGCATTTAGTGCAATCTGCAGTTCAATATTTTACACTGGAGGATTTGATCAGACTTACAGTTAGATGATATCTTGAAGAATGGGAAACGATATTCTTTACATGGAAAGACTTGAAGTCTATTTACCAAGTATTTAAAGGAATATTTCATCATTATTGGGAAAGGTATATAAAAACTAAGCTGTTTCAGGCCAGAAAGGCAATATATCAGATACAAGGACCTACATTTATGATATTATGGACCTATAATACTGTTTCCATGGCACTCATACTCTTGCACAGATCGTGAAAGAAATTTAATCAGTATTTGAGTTACATTTATAAGTCATTGCTTTTAATTATTTGTTTTCTAATTGTGAGAGAGTTTATTTTCTCACCAGAAAGACACAGAGAGGGAGGGAAAGCACTTACCCATTTTCCCATTGTTCTGGGATTTGGGGAATGCACACACACATGCCTGACATGTTTTTCCTGCTAGCATGGCTGGGATTTGAACTGCAGTAAGCCACGTGAGATCTGGCTCCTTTAACTACTAGGCCATGGGACTAGGTCCATTTATGAATAATAAATAAGGTAAATTTAATAGAAAAATACATGTTTGTCTTATGAAAATCTGGTTTTCTTAAATAAAAGCACCTTCAGAGCAAACACAAACTTAAGTAGTTTTTCCATGTAAGAGGATTCTAAAGATAGAGCCGATTTCAATGAAGTTTCTAAGTTAAAGGTTGATAAGCTTCTTAAGGGCCAGCTAGTGAAATTTAGGCTTTTTGACCCATACGGTTCTTGTTGCAACTACTCAACTCTGCCATAGTAGGGAAAAGTAGCCACAGATGATACGTAAATGAATGAGTGTGGCTGTGATCCAATATAACTATGTTAAAAAAAACCCGACAGTTGGCCAGATCTGGTCCCCAGGCTGGAGTTTGTAGACCCGTGTTCTAGAGGTTAGGAGTGAGAAGCTGCGGACCTATGAAGGTTCATGGAACTGGTTAATTCTAGTTATTATGTGTGCCCAATGGCACAGTCTCCGAGTCAGTCCAATCTGTGCTCTTTGGTATGATCCATTCTACATTTATTTCTACTTTCTGCTCATTTTCTCATCAGTGATTTCTTTAGCAATTTTATGGCTTCAGGGCTTCTTCAAACTCTGATTTGTCTGCATGGCTCTTCAGGACTCACTCTAGGTATTGTTGATGCCATTCTACTGTTGTTATTTTTCGAAATACTATTCTGCGTCTTTTAATCTAAACATCTGTGGACCAAATTCTAGTGCTGAATAGGAATATCTCTTTATGTCAGATGGGAAAAACCTTGACTATGTCATTATCTGTTCTACTTTATACCCTGTGTCAATCTGTGCTAAGTTCAGCTGTGTAGCGGCTTTGGCTAACTTGGGCTGCTTTTTAAATCCATTTTTCAAGGTTAAACTGCTTCAGTGTTCCTCTCTCTCTCTCAGATTATAGCTTAGACCCTGCATAGCCATCTGCTGAGGGCACCTGTGGTTACATACCTCTGGGTCTGCTGAACTGCCAGGCTGTAGTAACATTTGGCCCAAGGGCTATACTGGCTTCATTCTGACACCGACATGTCTTTAATATACTATATATGGTTCCTCTATAAATCAATGCCAATGTTCCAAAGGATTAAGAGAACTCGTTCTAATATAAACTTACTTTTAGTAGGTTTTTTTTTTAGACTTAAGAGGCATGTGAAGTCTATGATTCTCACTCACCCTACAACCAGTGGTCACATATGCTCACTAGAGAGAGACACAGAGAGAAGAGGAGAAAGTATCCCTCATGGGGAATGATCATGTCATAATCCCTTACCTCCCTCTCTCCCTCCTTCTGAGATTTTGGGCACACACACATGTGCCTGGATGTCAAGCTGCAGAATCTAGGACTTTAGCTACATGGTTAGCCATGTGGGATCTCGCTGCCTTAGCCCCTAGGCCGCAGAGCTTGCCCTGTGGTTCTATATACCACTAATTTCCTATATAATTGAGTGAAAACTTAGATAATATAAAATTCACAAAATGAAGTAACTTAAATACTTAAAGCAATGCACATTTCAGATTTAAAAAATGCCCATAGGAACTAACATAATTCATCAAGTTTAATATAAAAATAGAGAAAAAGTAATTTATTAGCTAAGAAAATATATCTTCTGATGTATCTTTTATGATATAAGAAGCGCAATGGTGACAAAATTTTAGTGCTGATTTCAGATTTATTGTCCTCTTCTGAGTTAGCCTTTTAAGGTTGTTTGTGTTTGAGATATTTTAAGATACTTACAAGTAGAAAAGGTTTTTAAATGAGTCATTGTTCAAAATTTTCCAAAGTGAGAATTGACAGAAATGTACTTATTATATATTCTTTTCTAAAATTCATACAAAAAGAGCTAAACATTTCCCACTGAAGTGAAAGAGAGTAACAGTTTCTCACATATAATACCCCATGACATGGACCCTTTTGGGCAGGGTATAGATAGACAAAAGGCCTGTATCTATATTCCCCATAATCTTTTCCCATCTACTTTCCAAATTAAAGTGACAAGATTTTTAAAGATGAGTGTCTAAGCCGTTTTGGGACAGCCAGGTAGCATGGTGGTTAGAACAGCTGGATACCACTTGGCTGAGTGAGTGGCTCGAGTCTCAAACTTGGCAGCTTGGAAAATATAGCAGGTATGTGTATATGTGTGCCCAAAAGTCCGGGAAGAGGATGGAGGAGTAGGGACTGCAGTGTGGCCATCACTTGGGTGGGAAGGGAAAAGGGTGATTTCTCTCATATCTGCCCTTTCTCTGTCTCTCTCTAGTGAGTACAAATGGCCTATAGCAAAAAACTAAAAAGATAAAAAAAAATGAATGTTTAAGTTGTTTTTCTCTAGCAGAAGATGCTTGTTTGTTATGATCTTAATCTGACATCTGTTAAAACAGAATGAAACCCTTAAAATAAACTTTGGAAAACAGTGAGAATGTATTTTTTTAAAAAATTAATTTTTGCTATAGGGCATGTGCGCTTACCAGAGACAGATCAAGAGAAAGAGGGACAGTGAGAGAGGACACCCCTCCCCTCCAATCCAGGGAGGATGGCCATGCTGCAATCTCTTCTCCTCTCAGGATTTTGGGCCAGCATGCACACACACCTGGCATAATTTTCAAGTTGCTGGATCCAGAACTCAAACCATGTATCTGGCCATGTGGGAACCAACCACCTTAAGCTCCATGCCATCTGCTGGCCCCCATAGTAGTCTTTTACATGATGATGATTACTGTCTTTAGACACTAAAATCTTCTGATCTGTTACCAGACAGCAATCACTAGCATATAAATGAAAAATAAGTTAAAACCAAAAAGTCTTCTGTCCTGTTATCAGTTTAACGGATCTTTTCTGTTTTGCTGTGAATGGATGATTCTAGTCATTTTATAGGCCTTTGTAGTTTTGAGAAGTCACTTAAGTAAATACTCGGTAGCACCAGGCTAACACATTACCCTAGTGAAGTCTTAGTGAAGCACTCATCACAACCATGTTGCCAGCTTCAACTTCCACCTCCATGTAGATGCTGTGTGCCAAAGGTTGTAATCAAAGCAGACAGCTACCATCTGCAAAACTCCATGGACTAGCTCCTCTCCATGCTGTGGTTGCTGCCTGCACTACCAGGAATGGTCCCTTCTCTTACTTGCATTCTTCTAGAAAATCTTATTTCCTTAGACCTTTCTTGTCCTCTCACAGTGTCTGAATTCCCTGTTACAGTGAACCTGACCTTTACTCAAGTCCTCTCTTCACTTGATGTGTAAAACTGACTTAGCTTGGCACAGCACCTTACATACACCAAGCCCTGAAACCTGGTCCCACAATCTGATTCAAGAATTATTGCATTTCTCTGACATTGACCTTGAATATTTCTTTACGCCATGTTTTACTCTGTTTTATTGCTAAAAACAGAAAGTGTCTGATACTGTTTTTGTTTGTTTGTTGTGTTTTTGCTATAGTGTGCTTGTGCTTGCTGTAGAGAATGAGACAGAAAGTGAGAAATCACCCTCCAGGGAGATAGCCATGCCTCAATCCCTTCTCCATAATCCTCTTGGGATTTTGGGCATGCATGTGCCCTGTGCGAGGTGTAAGCTGCTGGGTCCAAGACTTGAACCACAGTCAACTATGTGGGAGTCCAATGACATAACCATTATGCCATCTCTTGGTCCCAAAACCTAGTGAATTATAAAATTAGAGGCTTATTCAGCTCATGGTTTGGAGGTCCAGAGTTCAGGGGTCATATCCGGTGGTTTTTTTGTTTGTTTGTTTGTTTGTTTTTTGTTGTTGTTATAGGGTACAGGCATTCTTCTCCATTCTCCAGGCACTGTGTCAAAGAGCAGCAGCAGAGTAGAATAGAAGAGCTGTCCATATGTCTTTCTGTGTTCTGGTCTTGTACTCTCTTCTTACAAATCCACCAAAGTCAACCATGGAACCTCATCCTAATGGCTTTAATCCTAATCTCTTCCAAAGGTCCCATATTTTGACACCATGAAGACACTAAGTTTGCCTTCAAAATAAAACCAGAATCTAACTCATGAATTTACTGGGAACACGCAAATGATGGCAAGCCACTTTACTTATTATTCCACATCAGTCAGGATGCAGTATATAGTAGAGTTATGAGGTCAAAAAATATGTAAACAAAAACATCTGTGATAGGTATATAATTCTAGAACTAATAACTGCAATACAGGATAGGGATTTGGTTAATGTTGAGATAGATCAAGATGATAATCTAATAGTTAACTAATCAGACAATCTCCAGAAAACAACCATCAAACAAAAATTTATCAATGTACAGAGTGTAAATAGGAAGAGTATTATAAAGAGATAAGCAATATCCATATAATTAATTTATCCATAAAATTAATTAGGCAATTGCCCCTAAGACATTAGTAAATTTTCACTTTTTCTTAATTTAATTTTTTAAGAGAGATTTTTGCTATAGGGTACAGGCATTAGCTAAAAAGACAGAGAGAGACAGGAAGTGAGAATCACCTCCCCCCAGGAGGAACGGCCATGCTGCAATCCCTTCTCCATTCTCTTCTCAGAATTTTGGGCACACAAGTACATGTGCCTGGTGTGAGTTTTGAGCCGTCAGGCCCAGGACTCAAACTGTGGCTGCCATGTGGGAATCTAGCAATATCACCATTATGCCATCTGCTGGTCCTAGTAAATTTTCACTTTAACTCAGGTTAACCTCATTACTATTTTTTTTTTAAGAGAAGTTTTTGCTACATGGTGCATATGCTCACCAGAGATACAGAGAGAGACAGAGAGAGAGAGAAAAATGAGAAATCACCTCCAAGAGGGGATAATCACACCACAGTCCCTTCTCCTCTATTCTCCTCTTGGGACTTTGGGTACACATGCACCTGTGCCCAGCATGTTTCAAGCCACCAGGTCTGAGACTCAAACTGCAGTCAATCATGTGTAAGTCCAGTGCCACAACCACCATGCCACCCAGGTAGTTCCCAGATGAGCTTTATTAAACAACCTAATATTTAAGGAATATAAATATTTTTTATAGAAATCTGAATACATATTATAAACTGATACTCATGAGCCAAATCTGGCCCACCATCTGTCTTTGTATGGCCTGTACGTTATGAATGATTTTAACATTTTTTGATGTTTAGGGGGTAAAAACAAAAGACAAATGGTATTTTGTGATGCAAACAATGTTTAAAATTCAGACATCCGTGTTCTTAATTAGCATTTTATTAGAACACAGGCATGCTCATTCATTTACGTATAGTCAATGGTTGCTTTTACTTCTACAGCAGAGGAGAGTGGCTGTGACAGAAACCATATGGTTTACAAAGCCTAAATTACTTATTATCTGGCCCTTACGAAAGCAGTTCGCTGGCCCCTGGCATAGATCATCGTCTCTCATTAACTAAGGCATAGTGCACATAGGATAAACGTTCCTGGAGGAGCATAGCACGGTGCTAAAAGGCAAGAGTTGGTTGTCTGACAGAGCTAGGTAAGTCCTAGTTTTGTCACTGACTACCATGTGACTTTGGGCAACTTATTCATACTCTTGAATCTTAATTATTTTATAAAGAAGAGAGGATAATATCTTTATTTACCTATAGAGTTTGGAGAGAATTAAATCTGTAACATGCAAAAGTATAATGACAGTTGAGGCCTAGAAGGAAAGTTTGCAGGAAAGTTGAGAACAAAGTGATGGCAAGAGATATACTTGCCAACTACCAGCTGCAAGAAAGTCTGTGTAGCTATGTGAATATTGAAAGAGATAGATCTCAAGATAAAAAGAATTATTAAGGAGAGAGGGGCCCTCTAAGTAGTACGAAAACTGTTCAATTTATCAGGGAAATACTAAAAATTCGAAAGTAGTTTGCATTAAAATGTATCACATATAACACAGATATTTATAGAACGATAGTAAGAAATTGACCAAGGTGGGAGATTTTCTAGATGCCTTTCTCAGTTAGGTCAAACAGTCAGAAATTTTATAAAGGTAAAGAAGATCTGAACAAACATGTAATGATTATACAGAACCTTATAGCTAAAAATTAGAAAATATTTTTCTAAGGCCCCCATAAAATGTTATTAAAATTGGCCATTTACTAGAACATAAAGTTCCATAAAGCCCCAAAATAAAAAGTCAGCATAATAGAGAGCATATTTTCTGGCTAGAATCTATTGATTATTTCATACCAATGCAGTTTATGATTTAACAAATGAGACATAAGAAGAAATGAAAATAAAATTAAAAAAACTGACAAGGCCTTAGAATCATGAGAAAAATTAAAGCAATGGTTTAAAAGCTCTTACAGGCTTCATGCCCAAATGTTTTAAGGCATGTTCTACTAAAGTTTTGAGGAAAAGCTTATTTAAACATTGTAGAAACTCATCCAGGAGACAGGAAAATATGTTAGATTCTGCAACACTTTCTGGAGGCCAATATAACCTTGCTACAAAATTGTCAAGTACATTATATTAAATAAAAATGATAGGTCACCAAGGAATAACCTTGCATGGAAAAAACATGAGCAACGGTTCACTCTGGCACGTGCATGGGTTTTAAGAGGGACAGTACTGGAGCCACAGGGAGAAATCCTGCTGGTGCTAGGGAGAAGACAGACTGGGCAATGGCACTGGGGGCTTGAATGCAAAGGAGGGGACGCGTTTGGGATATTTTTAGTTGGTACACATTCAGCAGGACTGATGATTGGCTGGATGTGATTACATGAGGGAGTAAAAGAGGAGTAAAGAAAGCTCCTATATTCACAGCGTACAAGGCGGAGTGCCACCATCTAGAATCGAGAACATGTAGAAAAAAGCAAGTAGAAGAGGACGAGTGATAGATTTCCTCTTGAAATATTGAGTCTTGAGAGAGAAATGGGACATCTGATAATTACTATGTAAATGGGCCTTGCTCAGGGGAGGGAACTGGGTTCCAAATACAGACTTTAAAGTAATGGTTATACAAGTGAAATTGAGATCATGCCATTCATTCATTTATATTTATTAAAGTGTGTCTATGTGACAATTCTTGCTCAGTAAAACCCAGGGAGCAAGACAGAGTCTCTGCTATTATTATGCTTGAAGAATCCAAGGATGAAGGCACAGGATTAGCCCCGTAGAATAAAGTTATACAGAGGTAATACAGATGCTACAGGAGCATGTGGAAGGGGTTAACTTGCTTGAAGAAAAAGCTGCCAGAAAAGACTTCTTGAAGGAACTTATCCTCGGACCTGAAGGATGAGGAGTTACCCAAGAAAAAGAGACAGGCAAAAAGTGTTGCTTATGTTGCTGCAGCTTATTCTGCTCTTTCTCTGACGACCCCTATTTTAGCTTCTTACTATTACTCTTTGCTCAGTCCCCTTGTTTGGCAGTCCTGTTCAGCAGTCCAGTTCACTCTGTGAAATTTCACCACTTCCTGAGGTTGACTTCCAGCATCTGCCCTTGATTCCTTCACTCGGTAGCCAGGATAGTGGAAGGTGACAGATAAACACGTGCCTGCCTCCCTTTGCCTCTTTTCACCAGGGGAAAGGGACCAGACACATAGCCCTTTGTATGAAAGTGCCACCAATGTGCCTTTATCCTAGCCACTCATCCTTTGGTTCACTGTCCCTTTCCTAACCCCAAATCTGAAAATCTGGGTTAATGAGAGCAGAGAATAAATACTGGAGTAACTTCAAAGGAGAGGCCAAGAAGGAAGCCAGAGTTGAATACTATTTCTCTCTCAATTACAAGTCAGAACCTCCATAGGAAGCTCTGCTGTTATTTTTATACCTGTACCTCTCCTTGCCTTCACACTGGCCTGGTTCCAGCAGGAAGGAGTGATACATGCTCAGAAGATACAGTTAAGTGTTGTCCTCCTGGTGGAATGGATTATCCTCACACTTAGCAATTGACAGCAAGTAAATATTCGCCTAGTCAGCCAGGCCATAAATGTAATAAAACTTTGTAAGGAAATATATCTGGATGAGTTATAAAATAATAATCTAAATGCTGATGGGTTCACTATAAACACAGATAATTGCCTTCAAGTCTTTATGGGAGCTATACAAAAAGGGAATTCTTCTTTCTCCTGGCAAGGGTTTTAGACTTCAGGATTTTTTCCTTTTGGGGTTAAGAAAACAAAAGTTTAATAGTATCTGGTAATAAATATGAATTACTAATTCCTTCTTGGATAATACCTGGCTAGAATCTGAAATCTTATTGTTTCTCCTGAATTTATGTGGCAATTAATTATGTTTTGCTATTGTTCTTAATTTTGTTTTTAATAAGGACAATGAACTGTAGGAATTTTAAGTGGTGCAGTTAACAGTAGGCGTGTGTCGGCTGAGTATCAGCACATTAGGGTAACTAGGAATCAGAGATGAGAATGAAGAGAAGAATGTTGCTTGTAATCTGTACTGTAGACACTGACCACTCCTCTATGGACGGCACCTGATGGGGATATGGTTATCCCTGACCTACCCTGTGCATCCCTAAGCAAATCCCCCTATGTAAGGGGGATTTCAAAGAAAGACGTGATGATAGTGCCTCTATTTTGATGTGAATTTATGTCAGTATGCTCTATTCCTTAGGATTATCTGCTCTCCCATCTCTCTATATTATTTATGGGTTAGATTTTAAGGGATAATACAGACACTATAGAACACAGAGAAGGGGTTAACTCACTTGGAGTCTTATCAGTCAGGGTTCTTTAGAGAAACAATCCACTAGGATATGTAATATAAAGAGAGAATAAAGTGATACATAGAAAAAGATTATTTATGAGAGATTGCACATGCAATTATGAAGCCTGAGAAGTCTCACAATCTGCATCTGCAAACTGGAGGCCCAGGTGTACTTCCAGTCAAGCCTGAAGGCTGAGAACCAGGGAGGCTGATGTCCACGAGGAGAGGATGGAAGGCCCAGCTACCAGTGCCTAGTGTTCCATTGGTGCCCTCAATGAATCCCTTTACACTAGTGAGGGTAATTTTTTTTACTCAGTCTACCAATTTCAGTGTTAACCTCTCTGGGCATATCCTCACAGACACATCCAGAAAGTTTCTTCTACTAGTTCTTTGGTCATCACTTAGCCTTGTCAAATGGACACAGAAAATGAATCATCACAACGGCCCTATCTTATACTGGAAGGGAGAAGGATTACGGTCCCTAGTATGCCTGAAATGATGTTACCTTTCCTTACATTACTCTAGGTGCTTAGGTAAGGACAGAAAAGAGGGAAA
>NW_006159803.1:713237-714358 GCF_000334495.1 Tupaia belangeri chinensis | reverse complement strand
GCAAAAGAATGCAACAATACAAGAAGAAAAGAAAGAGAATTGGAATTGAGAACCCATCAAAAAGACAGGAGCATTTTCTGGAGTGATTTATACAGACTTATTTCATGGGAAATAAAATAAATCACTTAAAGGTGTTCCATGACTCTTTGTTTCTTTTTCTGTTAGATCTTGGCTTTTTGTTGTTGCAAAAGGACTTAGGCAGTTTAAAAATAAAAGACATGAATATAGGAAAAATCCACAAGTGGAGTGATATAATAAAATTCATGCCCCATCCCTACACAGACATAATCCTTTTTGCACACCCCCTCCCCCCATCACCTCTTACACTGGTTTCAGCGTAAGACAGCAGGATATAAATATTATATTCCCCAGGATCCAGGACCCTGCTTCCTAGGTTTCTGAAAATGTTATGCAATATGTAGAATATATTTTTGCGAGAAAAAAAAATGCTAACAAGTAACAAAACAGGCTGAAGGAAATAAGCCAAAGGAAATTTTTCTGCTCTATGCTTTGCCAAATATATCTCTCCTAGAAACAATTTGCATGATGTTATGATATTTATTAGATATTGGATACAAGCTATTCAGCAACTCTTTAAATAAAACCTTAAGCCTTGAAAGCCCTAATGCAAGATAAACTCTGAACCTTAAACTTTAAAGAGAACCAGTAGAGAGATGAAGTAAAACAAGATCATTGTCGGCCATTACAGACTGGACATGGGACCAAAATTGCTGGCCGTCATAACAGTTTTGCAAAATACCCACAGTGATCATTACAAACGAAGAAAATGTTAAGATCGTTTCTCCTCCTCCTTCCCTGTACCATAAATGAATCTTGTTGCCTGTGGTTTTAGGAATGGCTGTAAACACATCATAAACATTTACAATTCTGGTAAAAAATACATTTGAAAAAATCTTTGAAACGATCTTTTCACATGGGAAAATAACCATTGCTTATATTATACATTCTTAAGGTCTTTTCTCATTCATGGAAACGGACATCATATTCATTATATTTGAAGAAATTTTCAAGTCTTGATATTACCTGAAAATTTAATTTAAAAAAATCTAAATATTTAGCTTAGTTAGTTCTAAATCAAGAATGTTATCTTTCAGCCTGCT
>NW_006159803.1:624948-713206 GCF_000334495.1 Tupaia belangeri chinensis | reverse complement strand
ATTTTCCACGATAATAAAATTGCATTTAATTAAAGTAATGTCTCTTTAGTTGAGTTTTTCATTTTGGCTGCTCTATTAACCATTTGATCTATTAAAACATGGTACCGCTAATCAAAGAGGAATTATATGATTAGTCACTGAGCCCTAAAACTGTTTGATAGCTACTGTCAAAAACATCACTTAATGAAGTTATTGTTTCATTTTGTATTTATAGCATGTTTATTAGGGGTTATTATGTGAAACGAAAAAACTTATGAATAATGACATAGTAGTAAGTAATGGGTAAAAAGGCTATTGGGGAAGAAAAGATAGGCAAATGTATATGTAATGCAATGTGAAAGTTCATATCAAAAGAGTTATGCACAGGGTGCTCACTAAGTTATTTTCTTATGAGTAAAATGTGAGTGCAGAAGAGATGGAAATTTCACTCTAGGTGAAATATATTATTTCACATAAGCTCAGTGGTTCTATAGACTGTTTTCCAATACAGTAGCCATTAGCCAAATGTGACTATTTAAATTTAAATGGATTAAAATTAAATAAAGTAGAAATGAGTTTCCTTGGTTGCCTAAGTCATATTTAAACTTTCAGAAGCTTCATGTGGCTAGCGATGATCATATCTGACAACCTGAATTATAGAACAGTTCCATCACTACAGAAAGTTCTCTTGGGCAATGTTAGTATAAGACAACTTTATCAACTCAAAAATCTTATCAAAGTTTGTATTTAAGTGAGGTTTTCTAACTTTTTGTCCTAAAAATGTAAATGATCTTTTTGAAAAAAATGACTGAGTTCCAAGTTAATTTTTTTTTTTACATTCCAGATTAAACATATTAAACCGTAAGCTATTGATCAAAGGCAAGTTTCTGGTTGTTAAGGAGAGTGCCATAGACTCTACTAATGAAGTTACAGCAAGTGACTCATTTTCATCACATATTATTTAATAAAATAATCATTAAATAATATTAATCAATTGTTAATAATTACATTCAATAAATAATGATTAAATGTTAAATGGATAAATTGAATGAATAAGTACTTATATTCTTTTTTTTTTTTTTTTTTGGAGAGGTTTTCGCTATAGGGCCTGTGTGCTCCCCAGACAGACAGAGAGAGACATGGAGACAGAAAGTGAGAAATCACCCCCCAGGGGGGATGGTCACGCCACAATCCCTTCTCCTCCATTCTCCTCTCGGGATCTTGGGCACGCACGCACACGTGCCCGGCATGAGTTCTAAGCCGCCGGGTCCAGGACGTGAACCACGGTCGACTACGTGGGTGTCCAGCAACATAGCCATTACGCTAACTGCTGGTTCCCAAGTTCTTATATTCTTAAATGGCAGTCAAATGAATAGAAGCAGGGTTTGCTGCTGATAAAGACATCCTTATGCCACATTCTATCTTTTTCATTCTGCTCACCATTTTCAGGACAGGAAGAGAATATTTGAATTATAAAATAAAATCTTAAAGATATTTGTATGGACCTTAAACACAACGCAGTTAAACTTTTTTTTTTTTTTTAACATATATAAACAAGAGTGTAGACAGTTTCACAGAGCTAACCAATGGCAGATCAAGATTAGAACAGAGACCTATAATAAGGAGACAGAATGTTTTTTTCCTTTCATTGTTGTAATTCAATATAAAACATGACTTTAAGGTCTGCCTCAGTGAGATCTTATATTCTGAAAGAGAATGGCTTATTGGCATTGTTACAAAATAAAACTGTGTTTGATTTGAGTAATGTCTAGAAACTGAGATTTCAAAAATAATTAGTAGCTCAGTGAAGTATCTTATCCCCAAATAAGAACTTGTGATGTATCAGATAGTTAAGTTATACTCAAGGTTGTGAAGCAATTTGGGGTCATAGTAAGGCAATTACTTAAAATAGAAAAAACCTGTTTAGATGGTCATTTCATGGTAACAGTAGAGGAGGAAAGTACCAAGATGTCATACTCTCCTACTTTTTACAATTGGTTTTTGTCCATCGTATAAATTCTTAATACTGATGTACATAATTATTTTGGATGTTCTTTTTTCCTTGAAATGATGTGAAGCAGTGGGTTTTTCTCAAACAACGCCATTTGTGATAAAGTTAACTGTGTATTCGTAACTGACGCACACGTCTTGGTTGCTGAAGCGAATTCATAATTACAAGTACAGTATCTAAGAGGAAATACATGTGGCTTGTGATCCTAAATTTACAAAACAGGCACAATTTCTAAGGGAGAGAGAAAAATTACTCTTGTCCCTTGAGGATGTATGACTCAGACCTGAAGCGTTGAGAAATGTGATGGTATGATGACATGATAAGCCATCTGTATGGTAAGAAATGGCCATGTTCCTCACATGTTATTTTTCACTCAGGCAATTACTGCTTGGAATGCATGTGTCCTTTTTTTGAGGCTGCATTCGGTTATTACAATAGGCGACAATACAAAGCACGAGCTAGTTATTCTGAAGCAACCATTGAAAAGAACTAAGAAATTCTAGAGTGAATTGTATCAGTTGGGTAGAAGTAGAACAGTTAAACCGTAGGATGGCTGCCTGGAAAAAGGAAGCTTTGTTGAGCAAGCCTTTAAGTAGGTTAAAGGATACCAGACAGCTTTATTAGAAGACACTGTGGCTATAACATAATGAGTTTAAGCTTCTGCAGGCAGAAAGTTAACTGGGAGAAAGGATCTTTACATAGCTGAGTAGATGCCAGCTTAGAGTAGAGAGATGCCATGCCTAGAGGAAAAGGGGGATGGCTCAGGACTGGCGCCCCTGTCTTGCTACACAGGAGTGAGGATCCTGGAAAGTGTAACTTGATGCAAAAGCAATGTGCCACTTGCAGTCCCTGTTCTGTGGGGAAGCTGACGCATGAATGCCTACAACTTTCTCCCTGCCAGAGACTAATTCACAGAGCTGCAGAGGGAAAAAGTGAGGCGCAGATTCGACTGATATTTCCACAAGACCAATAGAGCATAAAAGAAGTTATCTCTTGTTCAAAGGAAAGACCTAAACTATGTCATAATAAACCATAGGAAGAACCATTTCATCTATACCTTATTATATGTTTCTTTATATTACGATTCAATGTTCACTGTCCTCTTGCATAAGGATCTTTCAGATAGTGAAAAATGAATAGAGTGAAAAATGTTTTTTAATTTGCAATTCATTCCCTAGGATGCTATGGGTTGTTAACTAATTGGAAATGATGGTGTGAGGTATGGGTAGGTTCTCATATTTCCAAATGAGAATTGGCATATCCTGCAGTCGTGTGTAGAAAATAAATTGATATTAGATTTGTTAATGTTGTTTCTGAAGGGAAAATTTACCAAGAACGTTAATGGATGCGATGCACTAGAAACAGCACTAGTGTAATAATGTGACACACTGTTTCTAATTATATGTGTGAATTTTAGTGATAAAAAAGAATGAATTGAATGTGTTTTCATCTCTGAGTATTGGAAATTATACTTTGGACTTTTGAAGGTGGATTATATCTTTGAAGTATTTATTTCTCTTCTTTATTGTACTTTTTAATGTAAGAAAAGATACTATTTATTATCCTATTCATTTCATAGGTTTCTATTTGAGCATGTTCTTAAAATTTTGCCTGTTTTTAACCTTTATTCTAATTCTTACCTTGGAACTATTACAACTTAGGAAAAACAACTTAAGACAAAATCCTCTGGAAGATCCCTGGTGTTTATTCTGAAATATACAATATGTTGCTAGGATATGTGAACTCTATAATATGTCTTCAACAGAAAAATAAAACCATATCAAATGTTATATGAAAATATGTAGATTATCAGTGATTTAATGCACTGTTAATTCACCTCATGTCTCCATCTCATGGATAGTATGGGATGGCTTATTAATCTTTAGAGCCTGATAGTGAAAAACAAAGTGAAAGACTCCCAGCATCAGTCTTACCAACAATCTCTATAATCATTGTCATGGGCCTTTAGTTACTCATCTAGAATTTTATATCTCAATTGTGACCCTACAGCCCGACCTGCTATTATTTTTGAATGCTTAAAAATATTAATTCATTTGCATTTGCAGTAAAGGACATTTTTTAATAACTATACCTGAAATATCCTCACAGAAATTTCTTAAGAATTAGTTATCTTAATGTCAACAAATTATAGAACATAATTCATAAGTAACCTTTAAATTTGAAAAACTTACCTAATTGTAAGTTTTCCCCCAGAGTCAATATGAAAATACTGATAACACACAACAACCATATGTGTATTATAGCAATGTTAGGGGTAAAAATATTTTGCTAAATCACACAGGTGGTACAAGGCCTTTTCACATTGAAAATCAGAGTTTTACTGATAGAAATGAGCATCAGAACTTACCCCTGTCTGTGTCATACAAGAAGACAAAACAGTTCCATTCATAGTGATCCAGCAGACTCAAAAGGGCTCCTCGTAAGGAAGGCCGTAGCTGCAGCACAAACTGGCTCTCCCCCTCGGTAGGGAAACTTGGCGTGATGAGGGAGATGTGTAAGGCGCTGCAGAACGAAGTCAAGGTATGCACTGACCTTTTATCATAGAGTCCGAAGATGGCAAATACTCCTCTAGAATATTGGGAACAGACTGAAACAAAAGAAAAAGAAAACAAACTCTTCACATACTCTAGAATGGTTGACTTTCTATGAAAATTTTTTGAAAATTACTACATCAATGATATGTCAGAAATCTAAGATAAACAGAGAGCAAAATATGAAGTGCCCAGTTGATTGTACAATCATGAATGAGTTCTTAGGCTGGTACTCAAAACCATGCATTCAGTGATGCTGATTTTAATTCAAGTCCTGCATTAACAATTTGATTTTAATTAAAGGGACATTAGATGAAAATGAAATAATAATAGACTCTCATGACAATGTGGCAAATCCTGTGCTAGAGACTTTGAAGTGTGACACATACAAATTTTTCTGTGTATTCTTTTCTGTTATAAGTAAAAGTAAAATGATACACTTTTTTAATTTTACAGTATTAATTGAAGGAACATTTGAATCACCTAGGCACTCTTCTGGTCTGTAGACATATCTTTCCTACTCTTGATTGCACTGCATTTATTACACTGCCTAAATTATTACCACTCCCCCATTTTTTGCAGTGGCAGTTTATTTTTTATCACTCTACAGTCCTCCTGAATCATGTTTAAGAACAAGGTATTTTTGTTCCTGAAAGTCATTCTTGGGTTATCTGAGATGCTTAGTGAATTAGGTCTGCAGTACAGCTTCTAGGCAGGCCTTAAGGTAAAACAATGCATTCTTATACCTTGTAGAATCAAGACCATCTGAAGCCAGGGGACCTGAGGAAAACGTGTGCTCAGCCTCACCGCGCCATTCTCCATGCTCCCAGCTGTTATAAGGACAGTGCGACAACATCAAAAAGAGGGGAAAACATTCTTATAATAAGAAAATTCTTGCCCAATCCTATTTTAGTCACTCTTTGACAAGACTGATTTTTGGTCCAAACTTGGGTGACTTTTATTTTAATAATTATTTTATTTAACTTTATTTATTTATTTTAATTTGACCAGAGAGTGACAGAATGAGAGAGAGAGAAGGAAAGTGAGAAAGCAAGCCACCAGGTCTTGGACTTGAACCATAGTCGGCCATGTGGGAGTCCAGTGCCCTTAGCCATCATGCCACCTGCCAGCCTCCGGTAACTCTTTCTAATTAACATTTTAAAGAGCATAAGCATGCCTTGTGGGATACTTTTTTTTTTTTTTGTCTATACAGTAAAGTGAGTCTCTCGACTACAATTTTTTTCTTTCTCCTTTCTTCCTTCCTTCCTTATTTATGTCACATTTAATCACTTATATCTTTACACTGTATAGCATTCCTTTTTTCCAGCATGATAACCATGTATATCAGCCAAGATAAAGACATTACTATACACATCAGCAGCAGCAAACAACTTTTCGTTCTTTTTTTTTTTTTGGTCAATTAGGCATACTTTTTTCACTTATTTTCCCCTGTTCACCTCCTTCCCTCCATTACTCACCCCTGTGTTACCCTTATCTTTACTATCTTAGTGTCTACAGTTGCCCTCCCTATTACTATACCTTCCAAACTTGTAGTTTCTGCCATAGAGCACAGATAATCTGCATATATTGAGTGAAAACATACAACGTCAGTCTTTCATTGTCTGCTTGCTTCACTTAGCATTAAGCCTTTTTCCATACTCATCTACTTTGTATCAAATGTCAGGGGTTCCTTGTTTTTTTTTTTTGTTTTTTTTTTTTTTTTTTTAATTTCTTTTTGGCTGAGTGGTATTCAATAGAGTACTATATGCCACATGTTGAATCATCCTTGCATCCCTGGAATAAATTCTACTTGGTCATGGTGTGAAATCTTTTTAATACGTTGTTGAATATGATTTGCTAAGTTATTGTAAATGGAATTTCCTTCTTCAATTCTGTCTCAGTTTGTCCAATGTTGGTGTATAAAAATGCTTTCGATGTTTGTACGTTGATTTTGCATCTGCCACTTTGTCATATTCATTTATCATTTCCAGGAGTTTCTTTGTGGATTCTTTTGGATTTTCTATGCATAGCATATCATCCGCAACTAGAGATAATTTCACTTCTTTTCCTAGTTGGATGACTTTTGACTCCCTTGTCTAATTGCATTGGCTAGAACTTCCAGTATTATGTTTAAAAGAAGTAGAGAAAGTGGGCAGCCCTGTTTTGTTCCAGTTTTTAGTAGAAAGGCTTTCAGCTTTTCCCTATTCAGTATGATGCTAGTTATGGGTTTTTCTCAGATGGCTTTTACTGTGTTAAGGGAAGTCTCTTCTACGCCAATTTTTCTGAGAGTCTTAATCATAAAGGGACGTTGTATTTTATCAAATGCTTCCCCTGCATCAATTGATATGACCCTATGGGTTTTATCTTTCCTTTTGTTAATGTGATGTATTACATTTATCGTTTGCATGTGTTGAATCATCCTTGCATCCCTGGAATAAATTCTACTTGGTCATGATGTGTAATCTTTTTAATACGTTGTTGAATATGATTTGCTAATATTTTGTTGAGAATTTTTGGATCCATACTAATCAGGGATAAGGGCCTGAAGTTTTCTTTTTTTGTTGTTATGTCCTTGTCTGGTTTTGGAATTAAGATGATGGAGGCTTCATAGAATGAATTGAGATGGGAGGGTTCCTTCCTTTTGAATTTTTAGAAATAGTTTAAGAGAGTTGGGGTTAGTTCCTTCAAAGCTTTGTAGAATTCAGAAGTAAAACCATCAGGATCTGGGCTCTTCCTTGTTTGGAGACTATCTAATACTGATTCAATCTCATTACTTGTTATGGGTCTGTTTAGATTTTTTTGAGTGAGGGAGAGGTTTATGCTATAGGGCACATGCACTCATCAGAAAGACAGAGACTGAGAGACAGAAAGTGAGAAATCACCTCCTGGCAGGGGGGGGGGGGCTGGCCAAACTGCAATCCCTTCTCTTCCATTCTCCTCTTGGGATCTTGGGCACACATGTACATGCGCCTAGTGTGAGTTTAAGCCACCAAGTCCGGGAGTGGAACAGCGGTCAACTACATGGGAGTCCAGTGAAATAGCCATTATTTCAACTGCTGGTCCATAGATGTTTTTTCTAATTTAAACTTTTTTTAAAATTTTTATTTCAAGTTCTTTCATACATTAAATCATGTTATTTAGCTTGCAAAGAGAATATTCCAACATGTGTACATTTCTCACCAGTCCAGTTGATACTATAAAGTTATCTTCAACAGACAATACTCCATTTCTTTGTCCCATTAATGCTTTGCCTCTCTATTTTTCTCCATAGTGTCCTTCCTCAGGCTTTACTGTTTCACCCACCCTCTTCCCACACTACATCTGGTATTCACAACCATTTACTGTGTTACTCAGTTTTGGTCATAGAGTGCAGACACTCGGTATATATATTAAGTAGAGACATACAATGTTGCTCCTTCATAACCTGGCTTGCTTCACTCAGCAGCAAATCTTCCATATTCATCCCCTTTCTGTCAAAAGCCAGAGACTTGTTTTTTATGACTGAGTTGTATTCTGTAGAGCATATTGCCACAGTTTTTCAGTCTATTCATCTGTCCATGGGCATTTGGGTTGGTTGTATATCTTTACGATTGTGAATAATGCTACAATAAACATTGATGTGCAAGCACTTTTCCAATTAAGAACTCTTCTGTCCTTTTGGTAGATACCAAGGAGAGGGGTTGCTGGATCATATGGTAGTTCTATTTGTAGATATTTGAGGAATCTCCAAATTGTTCCCCAGAGTGGCTAAACCAATTTACATTCCCGCCAGCAGTGTAAGAGAGTTCCCCTTTCACACCACCAGCCCCCATCCCCCCATGAGCATTTATCACTTTTTCTTTTTTAAATCTTAGTCATTCTGACTGGGGTTAGGTGGTATCTCATTGTTGTTTTGATCTTCATTCCCCTTACAGTGAGGGATGTTGAGTATTTTTTCATATGCCTTCTGGCTATTCATATGTCATCCTTAGAGAGTGGTATATTCATTTCATTCTCTCACCTTTTAATAGAGCTGATCATCTTTTTTCAGGACAGCTGCTTGAGTTTCTTGTGTATTCTGGTTATCAGTCCCTTATCTGATGCATAGTTTACAAAAATATTTTCCCATTCTGAGGGCTGTGGAATCACACTAATTACTCTGTTGTTTGCTGTGCAAAAACTTCTTAGTCTGAAGTAATCCCACTAGTCTATTTTGGGCATTACTGACTGTGCTTTGGAGGTCTTATTTAAGAAGTCTTTGCCTACCCAAATGTCTCCCAGAGTTTCCCCAGTGTTTTCCAGCAGGGGTTTTATAGTTTGAGGTCTTAGGTTTAGATCTTTGATCCACTTTGAGTTGATTTTTGTCAATAGTGAGAGGTAGGGGTTCCAATTCATCTTCTGCAGGTTGATATCTAGTTTTTCCAGCACCAGTTGGTGAAGAGGTTGTCCTTTTCCCACTGTATTGACAGGTATCCTTTGTCAAAAATCAGTTGACTGTGTGTTTGAAAATTTATTTCTGGGGACTCTATTCTGTTCCATTGGTCCACCTCTCTATTCTGTGCCAGTACCATGCTGTTTTGATTATCACAGCTTTGTAGTATATTTTGGATCTGGGAGTGAGATGCCACCCACTGCACTCTTCTTGTGCAGTATTGCTTTGGCAATACAGGGTCTTTTATGATTCCAGAAAAATTTTATTATGGTCTTTTCTAGATCTGTGAAGAATGTTTCTGGTATTTTGATTGGGATTGCACTAAATATGTAGATTAATTTGGGTAGAATTGCCATTTTGACTATATTAATTCTTCCAATTCAGGAACATGGGATATCCTTCCACTTTTTTTGTGCCGTTTTCAATTTCTTTTTTAGCTTCTCTTATTTTTCCTTGTGGATGTCTGTTTAGATTTTATTTTTTCCTGGTTCAATCTTGGTAAGTTTTATGTGTCCAGAAATTTGTCCATTTCATCTAGATTTTGTGTGTTGCCATATAGTTGCTCATAGTACTCTGATGATATTTTGCATTTCTGTCATATCCATTGTAATAATGCCTGCTTTCTTACTCATTTGATTTATCTGGTTCCTTTCTCTGTTCTTCTTGATTATTCTAGCTAATGGTGTGTAAATTTTGTTTATCTTCTCAAAGAACCATCTTTTTGCTTTGTTTATTTTCTGTGTAGTTTTTTTTTATTCTCTCTTTCATTTATTTCTGCTCAAATATTTATTATTTTTCTCTTCGAATTTTTGTTGTTATTGTTGTTTTCCCAGTTCTCTGAGTTGTGTTATTAGATTGTTTATTTGCCACCTTTCTGCTTTTATCTTGTGGGGACTAACTGCTATGAACTTCCCTTTTATGACTGCTTTTGCTGTGTCCCATAGTTTATAAACACTAGTTTGTTCATTACCATTGGTTTCTATGAAACTTCTGAGTTTAGAAATTTCTTTTCTAATCATAAAGTCACTTAGGAGTAGGTTATTTAGTTTCCATGTGCTTGTGAATTTTCTAGGGCTTTGTGTAGTTGATTTTAAGTTTGATTCCATCATTGTGAGAAATGGTGCTAGGTATAGTTTCTATACCTTTGAATTTATAAAGGCTTGTTTTGTGCTCTCTTATGTGGTCAATCTTCAAATATTTTCCACATGGGGGTGAGAAAAATGTATATTTTGTAGTTGTTGGGTTAAATATTCTATAGATTTCTGTCAAGTCAATTTCATGTATGATATCATTTAGATCTTGTATCTCTTTGTTTTTTGTTTAGATGATCTGTCCAGAGGAGTTAGTGGGGTGTTGAGATCCCCTATAATTATTGTGTAGCAGTCTATCTCTCCTTGAGATCTAAAAGTCTCTCTTTGATATATTTGGGTGCTCCAGTGTTGGGTGCATAGATATGTACAAGTGTTATATCTTCTCTGTGAACAAGTCCTGTGAGTACTATTTAATGTCCTTCCTTCTCTCTTATCTCTTTTATCTCAAAATCTATTTTATCTGATATCACTATCACTCCTCCAGGCTCTTTTTGGTTTCTATTTGCATGGAATATCTTTTTCCAGCCTTTCACTTTCAGTCTATGTATGTCCTTATCAATGAGATGTGTTTCTTGTAAGCAGCATGTAGATGGTTTCTGTTTTTGTATCCAGTCAATTTGTCTTTTAAGGGGATAATTTAATCCATTAACATTCAATGTTATTATTGATATTTGTGGATTTATCCATCATTCTGTTAGCCATTTTCTAAGTATTTTTTTGTTCTCCTATTTCTGTTTGTTTCTCTTTATTTATCCTGATACAATATGCCCCTCATTACATCCTGTAGAGCTGATCTGTTATTGGTGAATTCTTTCAGTTTTTTTTTTTTATCTGAGAATACTTTTATTTGCTCTTCTCATTTGAAGGACAATCTTGTTGGATATAGTATTCTTGGTTGAAATAGTTTTTTTTTTCTTTAAATATTTTGAACACATCTTTCCATTCCTTCTTTGCCTGCACTGTTTCAGTTGAGAGGTCTGATGTTAGCCTAATGGGATAACCTTTATAAGTAACTTGATGTTTTTCCCTTGCCATTTTTAGAATATTGTCTTTATCTTTTATTTTTACCAATCTGGCTATGAAGTGCTGGGGAAGGATCTTTATGTTTTTATTATATTTAAGGTCTATTTTCCTTCTTGGGTCTGCATTTCTTCATGTTTCTCTACATTTGGAACATTTTCAGATAGTATTTCATGAGTTTCCCCGTGCCTTTAGCAGATACGTCACCTTCTGTAATACTCACTATACGGACATTTGACTGCTTCATGGTGTCTAGAATTTCCCATCTGTTGTCTTCTTTTTTGTGTGGGGGGTGTTTTTTCATTCTTTTCAGTGCTTTGGTCTATGCTGGAGACTATGTTGTCTTCAAGGTCATAAATTCTTTCCTCTGCATGGTCCAATCTTCCGTTAATGTTTTCTAGAGAGATTTTAATTTTCTGTACTGTATTATTCATTTAAAGAAATTCTGTTTTATTCTTTATTAGGGTGTCTATTTCTTTATGAAATTCCTCTTCCATGTCCTGAAGTGATTTTCTCATTTCCTGTAACTGACTGTCTGTTTTCTCTTGCCTCTCATTGAGTTTTGTCACTATGGATATTTGAATATTTTTTTCTGACATTTCTGTATATTTCTCGGTGCTGATCACTGTTGGTGAGGAGCTACTACCCCCATCTGGTGAAGAGCTACTCCCTTGTTTTCTCATATTTTTTTGAGATCTGTGGTGGTTTTTAGTCATCTGATGCAGTATTCACTTTTTTTTTTCTATTTATTGGAGTAGATTTTGTAGTACTGGTGGAGGAAATTTCACCCATGGTTCCAAGGTGTGTTCTTATTGGAGAGCTCTGTCTCCCAGGTTAGAGCAGTTATGGGTAACTTCAGGTGTTTGGCTCCTCTAACAAATGCTCAGTTCTTGATGAGGTGGTAGCAAGCTAAGGAGATATAACTTGCTGAAGAGGATCCAGTCATGTGCCACGCTTTGTGCAATGCATGGGTTAGTGTACCAAAAATTCCAAAATGTCTCCCAGCCCCCACCAAGGGATCCATCCTAAAGACCTGCCCAGAACAGGTTTAAGTCTCCCTGTGGGTGGGTGGGCAGTCCCAGGCCACTGAGACAGTGGGTGATGGAGTCCAACAGTGTGAAGTGGCAACCAGGTCCAGAGCACAGACTCACCCTAAAAGCCTGCCCAGACTGAGCTCAAGACTTCTAGTGGGCAGGCAGGTGAGGGGGAGCAGCTGATTCCAAATTCTTATAGTTCAACATGTATAGATAATGATCCTATTTTTCTTCTTTTTTAAAGACTTATTTAATTTTAGTTATTATTATTATTTTTTAATTTGCTATAGAGCATGGGTGCTCACCTGAGAGATGGACAGAAAGAGTGAGAAAGAAAGAGGGAAAGTGAGGAACCAAGTCCCAGGTTCAGGACTTGAACCACAATCAGCTATGTGGGAGTCCACTGTCTTAACCACATGTCCCCTGCTGGCACTGATATTATTTTTCTTTGGTTTATAAGCTAGCTTATAAAGTGTTAAGATCAATAAAGTGTTTCTTTTCTGATTTTAATTACTAATATTAATTGCTAAATTTATTAAGGAACCTAGAGTATTGGATAATCTAAAGGTGTTTATCTTTGGAGTACTTCATTATGATAAAAAGAAATTAGACTTTTTTTGTGAAAGCATTTATGGGTTCTTGAAAAAGTTAATTATCTTTATAATATTTACATCTATATTCCACAATAATTGGGTTTTAGGAAATTATAAAGCATAATTAAATGAGATAATTTAAAAAATTTAGAGGTGTCTTTTTTTCTTTTATTATGCCTTTTGAAATTAGGGATAGAGCCTAAGCAACGCAGTTATCTCAGACATTAAGATATACGGGAAAGACTACAAATGTTGCAAATTCATCTTAATGTTTTTACTTACTAAGCAATTGATGTAGGATAAGTTTCTTAATCTCACATTAACTATGAATTCATAATATGGCAAAGATTAATTAAGATAATGTATGCAAAACTGCTATCCTATGAAGACACACAGGGCATTAGTAAATGGCAGACTTTAACACAAACTTTTGGCATGTATTCATAGAGTTTAAGTACTTCTATTATTTAATAAGACTAAAAGAATGAGCGAATAATAGTATAAGTATTGTACTTTCCTCTTATTCATGAGGATATATTCAAAGGCACTTAGTGGATGACTGCTGAAACTGTGGACAGCTCCAAACTACATTTACTAAGTTTTGCCTATACATATATATTATGATAAAGTTTAACTTCTAAATCAAGCACAAGAAAAAATTAACGATAATAAAATAGAGCAATTATAACAATATGCCATCATTGGTATTGCACTCTGTGGCCATTTTTAAGTAAAATAAGGGTTACTTGTACATAAATACTAAGATACTGCAACAGTAGATCTGATAACTCAGACGGGCACGAAATGGCTAAAGGGGGACTCATCTATATAGTAGGGATATGTGGAAATGCTGGACAAAGGGATGATTCACATCTTGGGCAGGACTGAGTAGGAGTAAGAGCGTGAGATTTCATCACATTACTCAGAATGGCATGCAATGTGATATATACGAACTGTTTATTTCTAAAATTTTCCATTTAATATTTTTGGATTGTAGTTGGCTGTGAATAAAGGAGAGTCAAATCACAGATGAGAGGAGACTACTGTAATTGATCCAAAACCAAGAAAGGAAGTGTTCACATTCTATGTAACAAATACAAGTTGGCTTAATACATATATGTTAGGGTTTATGAAACAATTCTGTCAAGGAAGATCATTCAACTCTAATTCTATGCTCTTCCAGGAAGCAGGATTTCATTACCTGAGTAGACTGACTAACTTGGAAGGCTTGTTTTGACAGTGAGACTGTAATTTTATTGCAAGAAACAAGAAACATAATTTAACTATTGGGCATTTTGAGTTTTAACTCAATTCCTGTAATTTAACTGAGTTAATAAATCAAGTTGCTGAATCAGATCCGAATCCAAGGTCTTTGATGTATGTTTAAAGGTGCTACACAATTAGGGTGTATCTTGGAGTGATTTCATTCCTGTATGTTTTTTTGTTTGTTTGTTTCTTGATTTTCATGCAAATTGGGGGCCCATTTTCAATGTTTACATGGTAAATAATATGGTTCCATCAATTTGTATGAAATCAGATTATTTAATGTTGAAGAGCTTTAGAATTTAAATCTAAGTTTCTGGCATTCAGTTTGGTGCTGAAACTGTTCACACATTTTAATACTTGTTCAAGAAAATGTAAGCAAACAGGATTTACAAGTCATGTCCTTTAACTGACTCATTTATATAATAAACGTTTACATAATCTTGTCTGTTATGGCACTTTAAAACCAAGTTGTTTTCTAGCTTTGCCTTCCAAAATGTCTAGGAATGCCAAGGTTCCTAGGAGAACTTGAGTAGCTTTGCATGAGATCCTTCGGTGAGATAGCAACTGAACAGGCATTGCTGGGACCTATCTCCTGTCATTCCTTCCCCTCCTGCACAAATTTCAAGAGCACTTTTCTTTCATCTATTTCAGATACTGAATGACTACCTACATAAACTTTTATGATGGAAAGAATTACTCTACCAAGTGAATTTAAAAAACAACCAATTTAGTTCAGTCCCGTATTGAACTCAAATTTGAAGAAGAAGAGGTGAGTCCAGTCTCAAAATGGAGGGTCATGATCCAAAGGAGCCAGAGAAGTTGAGAAAGCTGTTTATTGGTGGTCTGAGCTCTGAAACTACAGATGATAGTTTAAGAGAACATTTTGAGAAATGGGGCACACTCACAGATTGTGTGTTAATGAAAGACCTCCAAACAAACCTTTTTCGGGGTTTTGATTTTGTGACTTACTCTTGCGTTGAAGAGGTGAATGCAGTAGTGTGTGCTCAGACACACAAAGTTGATGGGCCAGCAGTGTGTGCTCAGACACACAAAGTTGATGGGCACGTAGTGGAACCAAAGAGCTGTGTCTAGAGAGGATTCTGTAAAGCCTGGTGCCCATCTAACAGGGAAGACAATTTTTGTATGTGGCATTAAAGAAGATACAGAATATAATTTGAGAGACTACTTCAAAAAGTTTGACAAGATTGAAACCATAGAAGTTATGGAAGATTGACAGAGTGGGAATAAGAGAGGGTTTGCTTTTGTAACTTTTGATAATCATGATACAGTTGATAAAACTGTTGTTCAGAAATACCACACTATTAATGGGCAGTATTGTGACATGAAAAAGGCCCTTTCTAAACAAGAGATGCGGTCTGCTGGATCACAAAGAGGTTGGGGGGGGAGGATCTAGATCTGGCAACTTTATGGGTCGTGAAGTAAACTTTGGAGGCGGTGAAGGTAATTTTGGTTGTGGTGGAAACTTCAGTTGAAGAGGAGGCTATGGTGATGGAGGTGGTGGCAGCAGAGGTAGTTATGAAGGAGGTGGTGGTAGAGATAAAGGATTTGGAGGTGATGGTGGCAACTATGGCAATGGTGCTGGTTATAACAGTAGAGGTGGCTATGGTGATGGTGAACCAGGATATGGAAACCAAGGTGGTGGATATGGTGGTGATGGCAGAGGATATGATAGGTACAATGAAGGAGGAAATTTTGGCAGTGGTAACTATGGTGCTGGCAAAAACTATGATTATTTTAGAAATTATAGTGGACAACAACAATCAAATTATGGACCCATGAAACGGGGCAGTTTGGGTGGAAGAAGCTAAGGCAGTCCTTATGGTGGTGGTTATGGACCTGATAGTGGATATGGTAGCAAGAGGTTCTAAAAACAGCAGAAAAGGGCTACAGTTCTCAACAGGAGAGAAAACAAGGAGTTGTCAGGAAAACTGCAGGTTACTTTGAGACAGTCACCCCAAATGTATTACAGGAACTGTAAAAATCTGCCACAGGAGGGACGATATCCATAGTCAGAAAAGTTACTGCAGCTTAGGCAGGAAATCCTTTTTGTTCAGGACTGTCATAGCCACAGTTTGCAAAAAGTGCAGCTATTGATTAATGTAATGTAGTGTCAATTAGATGTACATTCCTGAGGTCTTTTATTTGTTGTAGTTTTGTCTTTTTATTTTCATTACATCAGGTATATTGCCCTGTAAATTGTGGTACCAGAAATAAAAAACAAACAAACAAAAAAACTAAGGAATTAAAAAAATTATATATACAAAGTCCTTCTGCTGCTCATATTTTTTTCAATGTAAACATTATGACTTGACACTGTTTTGGCTCTCCCTGCATTATTTAGGTTATTTTAATATATTCTATTGAGTCTTAACAATGTTAATATTTTCAGATATTTAATCATCTATCTGCTTTCATACATTTCATCAGCACACATATGTATTTCCTCCTCTTTTTCACAGCTGCCTGTCATTCTGCTTCTATTTGTATATACTTATTTTGAAACTATAGTAAGGCCCAAACTAATAACTTTGCTTCTGGATATATTCTGTCACTCACATTTTACTTCCCTTGAAAATTTCCACTTTTAATATTTATTATTCTTTTGAAAAAAATTTCCCTTATTTAATCTAGATCATGAGCTTGGCAGGTGAGGGTTATTGGGTTTTAAGCATATGAAGATAGATTGTCAGTCAAAGGTTCAATGTCATTATCTCAGTCTAATGCCTTTCAACAGCCTTTTATTTGGTCTAAAATACTCAAATTTTAAAGTATAATTATTTCCTTCTTTAGCATTATAACCTAGCTTGGGAAGCACTCTTAAATCAAAATTTTACTTGTCGTCTATATCTCATGATGTATATTGTTGCTGTGCGTACAAATAATCATTCAAAAAATAGAATTTTTAATGATATAAATGCAAACATAAATTAATGACAGTAAACTTAGCTGAATACACATGTGTGAATGTGTTCAGAACACAAAAAGGAACTGAATTTTAATGTTCTCCAATAAAATGGCAGAGTAAGACAAACAAGAATTAATGCTTTGTCACGAAAGAGATGCGATATTAGATTGACATATATTTTGGAGACAAACACTAATCAAGTGAGGCTTTCAGTGAAATAATCCAATCACGATTTTAAGTGCACATTATATATGCGACTTCACTAGTAAGATCACTTGGATCACATATGTAAATAAACACAGTGTAAACACATGGTAGCAATCTAGTCATCTTTTACCTCGTGGTGTCAATTAATTAAACAGGTCTTCCTGTCAAGTAATCACCCAGTGCCATTCCAGATGCCAAACTAAGTCAAATAATTATACAATTTGTGATGAGTTGCAGCCTGGTGTCACGTACAAATCAAACGATGTGGACTCAGTCCAGAGTTTCTCAAGCTGTGGAGCATAAATCCAACAGATGTGGTGACTCTTCTATGGCCACCGCTGTGATTAGGAGGGACACTAGTCTAGTTACCGCCTTTTCCTTTCTCCCGTATCTTCGATTTTCTTCTAAAGACCCTCTTATGGCTTTTGTTTATTTTTTAAAATACTTATTTTAATATAATAATAATTATTTTTGAAGTTTGCTATTGGGAATATGTGGTCACTAGAGAGAGAAAGACAGAGAGTGAGAAATCACCCCTCAAGGCGATGGCCATGCCCCAATCCCTTTTCCTCTGTTCTGTTCTCAGGAATTTGGGCACACACTCACATGCAACCAGTGTGAATTTTACGCTGCCCGGTCTGAGACTTGAAAGGCAGTCCACTATGTGGGAGTCCAGTGACGTAATCACCATGCCATATGCTGGTCCCATTGATGCTATTTTCAGCTGTTAAGTTTGAAATAATTTGTTAAGCAAGAAAAAATAAGAAAAAATCTACACACACAGGATATAGTAGTGTTTCTACACTGTGAAAGTTATCAGAATCAAAATGGAGTCATTTGTGTCAACCAGTGTTAAACTCTACCTGAACCAAGCTGGGGAAGGCCATAAAAGAGAGATTTCTCACAAAGACCTGATAACAAGAACTGTTATGAGAGCTAGACTGCCAGGACATCAGAATGGAATCTGTCTAACAAGTAACAATAATTATGTCAACAATGACACCAATAACAAAGGTGGTGTCTGTTCTCCCTCATTAATAATACCAAAGCAATGAGGTAATCACCCTTCTTTGATGAAATGCTTTACCCTTTAAAGTCAGCCTAAAATCAGGGACCAGTAGTTAGCGTAATGGCTATGTCACTGAGCTTTGCATGAGATCCTTCGGTGAGATAGCAACTGAACAGGCATTGCTGGGACCTATCTCCTGTCATTCCTTCCCCTCCTGCACAAATTTCAAGAGCACTTTTCTTTCATCTATTTCAGATACTGAATGACTACCTACATAAACTTTTATGATGGAAAGAATTACTCTACCAAGTGAATTTAAAAAACAACCAATTTAGTTCAGTCCCGTATTGAACTCAAATTTGAAGAAGAAGAGGTGAGTCCAGTCTCAAAATGGAGGGTCATGATCCAAAGGAGCCAGAGAAGTTGAGAAAGCTGTTTATTGGTGGTCTGAGCTCTGAAACTACAGATGATAGTTTAAGAGAACATTTTGAGAAATGGGGCACACTCACAGATTGTGTGTTAATGAAAGACCTCCAAACAAACCTTTTTCGGGGTTTTGATTTTGTGACTTACTCTTGTGTTGAAGAGGTGAATGCAGCAGTGTGTGCTCAGACACACAAAGTTGATGGGCACGTAGTGGAACCAAAGAGCTGTGTCTAGAGAGGATTCTGTAAAGCCTGGTGCCCATCTAACAGGGAAGACAATTTTTGTATGTGGCATTAAAGAAGATACAGAATATAATTTGAGAGACTACTTCAAAAAGTTTGACAAGATTGAAACCATAGAAGTTATGGAAGATTGACAGAGTGGGAATAAGGGAGGGTTTGCTTTTGTAACTTTTGATAATCATGATACAGTTGATAAAACTGTTGTTCAGAAATACCACACTATTAATGGGCAGCATTGTGACCTGAGAGACTACTTCAAAAAGTTTGACAAGATTGAAACCATAGAAGTTATGGAAGATTGACAGAGTGGGAATAAGAGAGGGTTTGCTTTTGTAACTTTTGATAATCATGATACAGTTGATAAAACTGTTGTTCAGAAATACCACACTATTAATGGGCAGTATTGTGACATGAAAAAGGCCCTTTCTAAACAAGAGATGCGGTCTGCTGGATCACAAAGAGGTTGGGGGGGGAGGATCTAGATCTGGCAACTTTATGGGTCGTGAAGTAAACTTTGGAGGCGGTGAAGGTAATTTTGGTTGTGGTGGAAACTTCAGTTGAAGAGGAGGCTATGGTGATGGAGGTGGTGGCAGCAGAGGTAGTTATGAAGGAGGTGGTGGTAGAGATAAAGGATTTGGAGGTGATGGTGGCAACTATGGCAATGGTGCTGGTTATAACAGTAGAGGTGGCTATGGTGATGGTGAACCAGGATATGGAAACCAAGGTGGTGGATATGGTGGTGATGGCAGAGGATATGATGGGTACAATGAAGGAGGAAATTTTGGCAGTGGTAACTATGGTGCTGGCAAAAACTATGATTATTTTAGAAATTATAGTGGACAACAACAATCAAATTATGGACCCATGAAACGGGGCAGTTTGGGTGGAAGAAGCTAAGGCAGTCCTTATGGTGGTGGTTATGGACCTGATAGTGGATATGGTAGCAAGAGGTTCTAAAAACAGCAGAAAAGGGCTACAGTTCTCAACAGGAGAGAAAACAAGGAGTTGTCAGGAAAACTGCAGGTTACTTTGAGACAGTCACCCCAAATGTATTACAGGAACTGTAAAAATCTGCCACAGGAGGGACGATATCCATAGTCAGAAAAGTTACTGCAGCTTAGGCAGGAAATCCTTTTTGTTCAGGACTGTCATAGCCACAGTTTGCAAAAAGTGCAGCTATTGATTAATGTAATGTAGTGTCAATTAGATGTACATTCCTGAGGTCTTTTATTTGTTGTAGTTTTGTCTTTTTATTTTCATTACATCAGGTATATTGCCCTGTAAATTGTGGTACCAGAAATAAAAAACAAACAAACAAAAAAACTAAGGAATTAAAAAAATTATATATACAAAGTCCTTCTGCTGCTCATATTTTTTTCAATGTAAACATTATGACTTGACACTGTTTTGGCTCTCCCTGCATTATTTAGGTTATTTTAATATATTCTATTGAGTCTTAACAATGTTAATATTTTCAGATATTTAATCATCTATCTGCTTTCATACATTTCATCAGCACACATATGTATTTCCTCCTCTTTTTCACAGCTGCCTGTCATTCTGCTTCTATTTGTATATACTTATTTTGAAACTATAGTAAGGCCCAAACTAATAACTTTGCTTCTGGATATATTCTGTCACTCACATTTTACTTCCCTTGAAAATTTCCACTTTTAATATTTATTATTCTTTTGAAAAAAATTTCCCTTATTTAATCTAGATCATGAGCTTGGCAGGTGAGGGTTATTGGGTTTTAAGCATATGAAGATAGATTGTCAGTCAAAGGTTCAATGTCATTATCTCAGTCTAATGCCTTTCAACAGCCTTTTATTTGGTCTAAAATACTCAAATTTTAAAGTATAATTATTTCCTTCTTTAGCATTATAACCTAGCTTGGGAAGCACTCTTAAATCAAAATTTTACTTGTCGTCTATATCTCATGATGTATATTGTTGCTGTGCGTACAAATAATCATTCAAAAAATAGAATTTTTAATGATATAAATGCAAACATAAATTAATGACAGTAAACTTAGCTGAATACACATGTGTGAATGTGTTCAGAACACAAAAAGGAACTGAATTTTAATGTTCTCCAATAAAATGGCAGAGTAAGACAAACAAGAATTAATGCTTTGTCACGAAAGAGATGCGATATTAGATTGACATATATTTTGGAGACAAACACTAATCAAGTGAGGCTTTCAGTGAAATAATCCAATCACGATTTTAAGTGCACATTATATATGCGACTTCACTAGTAAGATCACTTGGATCACATATGTAAATAAACACAGTGTAAACACATGGTAGCAATCTAGTCATCTTTTACCTCGTGGTGTCAATTAATTAAACAGGTCTTCCTGTCAAGTAATCACCCAGTGCCATTCCAGATGCCAAACTAAGTCAAATAATTATACAATTTGTGATGAGTTGCAGCCTGGTGTCACGTACAAATCAAACGATGTGGACTCAGTCCAGAGTTTCTCAAGCTGTGGAGCATAAATCCAACAGATGTGGTGACTCTTCTATGGCCACCGCTGTGATTAGGAGGGACACTAGTCTAGTTACCGCCTTTTCCTTTCTCCCGTATCTTCGATTTTCTTCTAAAGACCCTCTTATGGCTTTTGTTTATTTTTTAAAATACTTATTTTAATATAATAATAATTATTTTTGAAGTTTGCTATTGGGAATATGTGGTCACTAGAGAGAGAAAGACAGAGAGTGAGAAATCACCCCTCAGGGCGATGGCCATGCCCCAATCCCTTTTCCTCTGTTCTGTTCTCAGGAATTTGGGCACACACTCACATGCAACCAGTGTGAATTTTACGCTGCCCGGTCTGAGACTTGAAAGGCAGTCCACTATGTGGGAGTCCAGTGACGTAATCACCATGCCATATGCTGGTCCCATTGATGCTATTTTCAGCTGTTAAGTTTGAAATAATTTGTTAAGCAAGAAAAAATAAGAAAAAATCTACACACACAGGATATAGTAGTGTTTCTACACTGTGAAAGTTATCAGAATCAAAATGGAGTCATTTGTGTCAACCAGTGTTAAACTCTACCTGAACCAAGCTGGGGAAGGCCATAAAAGAGAAATTTCTCACAAAGACCTGATAACAAGAACTGTTATGAGAGCTAGACTGCCAGGACATCAGAATGGAATCTGTCTAACAAGTAACAATAATTATGTCAAGAATGACACCAATAACAAAGGATGGTGTCTGTCCTCCCTCATTACTAATACCAAAGCAATGAGGTAATCACCCTTCTCAATGACACCAATAACAAAGGTGGTGTCTGTTCTCCCTCATTAATAATACCAAAGCAATGAGGTAATCACCCTTCTTTGATGAAATGCTTTACCCTTTAAAGTCAGCCTAAAATCAGGGACCAGTAGTTAGCGTAATGGCTATGTCACTGGACTCCCACATAGTCGACCGTGGTTCGAGTCCCGGACCTGGTGGCTTAAACTCACGCCAGGAGTGTGTGCATGCGTGCCCAAGATCCCAAGAGAGGAATGGAATGGAGGAAAGGAGGTTGTGGCATGGCCTTACGTCCTGGGGGGTGATTTCTTGCTTTCTGTCTCTCTGTCTCTCTGTCTCTCTGTCTGTCTGTCTGGCGAGTGCACTCACCCTATAGCAAAAACCTCTCCAAAAAAAAAAAAAAACCATCCTAAAATCTGTAAGACCCTGGTACATACATCATTGGGCTACTTGGACTATGGTCTTTGACCCTGCCCAAATAAACATTTGTTTGTTATATTTTGCCATACTTTTTCTCTCAGTGTGTGTGTGTGTACACATTGATCATTCAGAAACTATTTTGCAGGAAAATTAATTAATAAATGACACTTGAATTCTGTATCAAAATGTATTTTTCAAGATTTTTTGGTTTTGAGTATTTGGGTTTTTATTTTTTTTGCTATTAAAACTAATAGGACTATTAGTTTGCTATTAAACTTTCAGGACAAGGAGATGGTGTAATGGTTACATCACTGACCTCCTACGTAACTGACCACAGTTCAAGTCCCAGATCTTGAAGCTTAAAACTCACATCAGGTGCGCATGCAGCATGCCCAAAATCCTGAGAGCATAATAAAAGAGAAGGGATTGTGGGATTGCCATCTCTCCTGGGAGTTACTTCCTTGCTTTCTGTCTCTCTGTCTCTGGTAAGCACATGTGCCCTATAGAAAAAATCTCTCTTTCTTAAAAAACCAGAAACAAACAAACAAACAAAACCTAATCCTTTCAGAGACAGAAACAAACAAACAAAACCTAATCCTTTCAGAGACAGTAGCATGGTGGCTAAGGCGCAGGACTCTCACATAGACAACGGTGGTTCAAGTCCCAGACCTGGCAGCCTGCTTTCTTACTTCCCCTCTCTGTCTCTTTCTGGTCAAATGAAAATAATAATAAGTAAATTAAATAATTCTTTAAAAAAATCTTTTCATGACAACCATTTTGGTACATCTGCAGTGTTACTCATTGGGGTAAATTGCCAGAAGTAAAATAATGAAGTGAGGTGTGTGAATTTTTTAAAAGGTTTTTGATAAATATCACTAAATTCTGTCCACAATTTTACACTACTTAACATCTCTCTCGAAAGTACACCATCTGTTGGACTGGCTAAGTTCTTAAAATTCTCCTTTTCTCTCTTGTACTCCTTTTGGAAGCTCTGTATGTTATATTTATTCTTTTAGTTGGTGCTGTTAAGTTTTATGTTTATACCTGACATAAAATTTTTAATATTATATCTCTGTAATTCATCTAGATAATACAAAGACATCTAAAGCATTTTAACTTCCGGCACTACTATCGTGTCACATTTCTTCTTGTCCAGTACTTTAGTCCCACATGTATTTAATAATTTTTAACAATTTACAGTCTCTGACAAATATTGCTATTATTGGACATTCTTGGTAATTTAGCACTACTTTGTATTCTATTTCTTGTGGACTACCTACATATTTGTTTCATAATTTTTAATTGTGATCTAATTCCAGCAAAGCTCTTCCTGAGAAAGTTTTGTAAAGGCTATTTTGGAGAACTATTTCTTTACAGTGATCTTGCAGTTAATTCTTCCAATCACCTCAACCTGTATCTGAATGTCTTCTGTGCATGTGTGTGGACACACATGTCTGCAAATTCACCTTATGAGATGCTAGAAAATGCAGTACAAACTTGAACAGCAAACTCGCATGAGAGTAGGACGGTATGTACAAATTTTGACTGGTGACTTATTATTTATTTTTTTAATGCAGAGTTGAAGGCAAGACAGAAAGCTCCTAGGTTAACTTTTCAAACCAGCGACATTTTTTTTTTTTCCTATGTCTACTCTTCCAGTAATGCTCTTGCTGCCTTAAAATTCTGATTTATTTGAGGGCCTCATTTCCAGCTTCTTGCTGGTTGTTGATCCAGGTCCATGAGAATCATGTCTTCATGTAAACCACCCCAAGAGAAGCTATTGGAGGAGTGGAATGTATTAGTTTTAGTTTCCATAAATAGCGTGTGTTGAGTCAGTAAATTCACGGTAAAAAGAAGAGTACGGGAAACTTTAAAGAGCAGCAAGCAAGATGAAAACCAGATGGTTACAAGATCTTACATTCGGAAGACCATAACTGTGAGTTAAGCTAGGAATAAGGTTGGAACTTAGTCAAGTGGGGCAAAATCTCAATATAGGTTGATCTCCACAAGCCCCAGAGCTGACTGCCATGCTTATGACAGTCCTCCTTCTCCTATTGGTGATATTTGACTAGTACAAATAACGTAAATGGCAATTGGAACAACATATAAACTAGCAAGCACATTTTACAATAAAACTAGAGGAAGGTTTGAGACAGGTTTGTACACAGACCGAGCTGAAGCTATGAGAATTGTGAATTAACGGCATTGCGCTGGGTGTGTTGGCATGGTACCACGGACCCATTGTTTTTCCCTCTGCTGGATCACTCAGTATAAACTGAACAGATGTTTTATGCTTATCTGCTTCTTCACTTATTCCACCTGTGGTCATTACTACATGGGTGGAAACCTAAGAACTGTATATAGACTCCTACTCTGATGGCTTTGGCAAACTGGCTCAAGATGCTAGCATTTATGGAAGCCCACTGCCTTGAGTAATCTTCCTAGCCCTTACTGCCATAAGAATAGGTTAGAATTTATAGAAGATTTGGAAAAAATTAATAATAACAACATATGTCTTTATATAAACATTCACATTTTGCAAAGACATTTCACATATATCACCTCAATTATGATTCTTATTATTTTATTGCTACTGTTATCATTCACACTTCATTATAAAATTTTGGTAATTACTTAGCACACGAAAAAATAGACGATGGAAATGTATCTCTCATTTCCAAATCTCGTCTCTCTAATGGCTATTTTCTTCCTGTTTAGTCAGCTACATTAGAGTTCAGAAATGTTTTTAAAAATAATTTTCTTTTATTCAAAAGCTTTAATATTTATTTCTCCTTTGAAATTCATATATTTGTAGCAGCAGAAAAAGGGCCAGAATTGGCAGCTTGCAAATGTGCCACCCTTTGAAATTCATGTATTTGTAGCAGTAGAAACAGGGCCAGAATTGGCAGCTTGCAAATGTGCCACTATGGAATCGATAAGCGCTGGAAGCACTATGAGAAAGCTGACCTCGAAGTAACAGTGCAGCATGTGGCGTGCAGTCCCATTGGGGATGGGAAATGAAATACAGAACACGGAAACCAACTCAAAGTCTCTGCATTGTCTTTCATATTATCCAATTTATGTACGATACATAGGGCATATCTAAGAGTTGCCATTTTCTAAGCTAACTAGAGTGATAAATGTTTGTAGTACACCTGGATGCAGGAGGCACTAGTCTAAACCCCTAGATCTAGGGGAGATGAGCTTTATTTATCCATCTTAATTTTTCTTCCAATTGAATGTGAATACTGTGAGGTGAAGTGCATACTATTTTTTTTCTTTCTTTCTTTTTTTTTTTTTTTTTTTTTTGCCATAGGGCGCATGTGACCAGAGAAAAGCAAAGTGAGAAATCACTCCCCAGAGAGGATGGCTATGATATAATCTCTTCTCCTCTAGTCTCCTCTTGGAATTTTGGACATGTATGCTCATGAGTCTGGCATGATTTTCAAGCCACCAGATCTGGACCTTGAACCATTGTCAGCCATGTCAGAATCCAGCAATTTAACTACAATACCACCTGCTGACCCAAAGTATATACCCTTTAGTGAGCTGCAAACACACCACTCACTACTACTACACCTCTTCAAGTATTTATTAATATGTTAACTGTGCAGTCTTACAGATATTTAAACTTGGGTAACTAATTTGTGTATTTGTCATCATAAACAACAGTCTATCAGTTTGGGGCACACTGTCTAAGGTGGTATAGAAAGTATGCTTGTCAGTATCTTTTTTTTTCTTTAGTAAAACAAATGCAGTATCCTTTTACTCAACAAATGCTTGTATACTGCCTAGTTTATTTTAAGTCACTGTTGTAAACACTTCAAATACAATACAATTAACCTAGTATTCCCACTGAGACAAGACTAATGGTCCAGTAGACAAGACAGAGATATAAACCAATACTCCAAGACAGAGACACCAACAAGGAATCAGTAGAGGGTATAAAGAAGCACAGAAGAGGAGTACTTAGCCAGAGGAAATAGGGAAAGTGACCTAGAGAAAATTATGTTACTTGGGGAGATTAAAGAATAGTGATTAAAGATAGAGAACAAGTAGGATATTGTAGTAGTTTAAGAAAGAGATCACACTCTTACCAAAATTTTTAAAATTTAACAGAAAAATATATTTGTCTCCTTTATAAAAGAAAAAAAACAACCCATTACTGTTTTTCTAAAAGTTTTTACTAGAACTGGGTGCTAAGTTTTGACAGTCGATGGACCAGCAGATGGTGTAATGATTATATTACTAAACTTCCATACAGTTGACAGTGGTTCAAGTCTTGGCTCTGGCAACTTACAACTCATTCCAGGCACATTTGTGTGCATGCCCAAATCCTGAGAGGAGAATGGAGGAGAAGGGATTGTGTCATGGCCCTAACCCCTGGGAGGTGATTTCTTGCTTTATGTTTCTCTTTCTTTCTGTCTCTCCAGAGAGCACACATGCCCTATAGCAATATAATCTCCCTAAAAAAAAAAAGAGAGAGAGAGAGAGAGAAAAGAAAAAAAGACAATTTTTAAAAAATTATTTTTTGAGAGATTTTTGTTATAGGGCACATGCACTTCCTACAGAGACAGAGAAAGGCAGATACAGAAAGTGAGAAATCACTACCACCTTCCCCCCCCACCGCCCCAGGAAGGGCTGGCCATGGCGCAATCCCTTCACCTCCAGTCACCTCTCTGGATTTGGGGCACACGTGCACAGTTGCCCTGTGTGAATTTTTTAAGCTGCTAGTTCTAGGACTCATACTGTGGTCAACTACGTGGGAGTCCAGCGAGGTAACCATTACCCCATCTGCTGGTCCCTATTTATTATTAATATTTTTTAATTAGAGAGAGTTTTGACAGTTGATTTTCTTTAGAATTAATTATTAATATTTTCCAATGAGAGAGAGAGAAAGAAAAAGAGGTAGTGACTAATAGGTACTTTTGTAAGGGTCTCCCTATGCCATGACCCCCTCCCGCAGCCTCTCAGGATTTACAAGTGCGTTCCTCCACACTCAGCCTGTTCAGGTTGGTCTGGTTTCTGAACGGCGGCCTTCCATGTGGTCCAGCATTGTGCAGTGGCACCTTACCACTTGCACCACGTGGCTGAACTGACAAAGTCAATTTTCAGTGCCTATAAGGAAATCATATAGTTTTTTTTCCTTAGGCTTATTAAAATGATAAATTATATGGAACTATTTTCTAATATAAATCATATCTGAATACCTAGTATAAGTCTCATCTGGTTATGGTATTGATTTCTGATGTGTTGTCAGAGTCTGTTTTCTAGTATCTTATTGAATTTTTTTGTATAAAAAAATAAAGAGATAATAAGTGGATCAATTAGGGTGGACTCAGTACTCATAGAATATAGAGGTTTTATCTGGGAAATATTTAGGAGTTAAATATATAGAGTTTAATATATTATCGTTTGAGGATAATGAAGAAGGAGAAAAAAGACGGCACTGGACTTTAGGGTTCCTCTGTTCTTCTACCATGAATAAATAAATGGATAACAGTGGTGTCATCTTGGGCGAGAGTTTAGATAGCCTGGAAAAATTCTGCCTGAAAAGCACATGGCAGAAGTACAGTATTACATAGAAAATAATGGATTCTATTTTGAACATACTGAATTTGAGCTTCAAGGATCTAGCAGGTAGCTGTAGGTAAGAACATGAAGGGACTGGTCCAGCCTACAAGGTGGGATGTGGAACTGCAGTGCTGGAAGCCACATGGTTGACCATGGGTTAGTATCCCTAGCCCAGTTGACCTGAAACACACTATGTCAGTGTACCAATATGCCGATGAGCTGGAAGGCTAGGGGACGGAGGCTGTGGTGTAATGGCACTCTATCAAGGCAGCTCTGTTTCTCTTTGTCTGTCACTCTCTCTCATGCAATCAATCACCTATCTTTCTGTCATAAATAAAAATACATAAACTTAAAAAGAATATAAAGTAGAAAAGGAGAGGGTTAAATATACAGATTTTTAAAGAAGCAACAGTGACTGTCAATACAAGATTATTCAGAAAGACTATACAGTGAAGCTGGTCTGAGAATAGAACTGTGAAACAATTCATTTCAGAATTATAGCCAACATTCTCAAAAGTATAGGAGAACTGACAGATGAAATCAAAGAAGCAGAATGTTCAGGGCATCAATGCTCAATAGAATCAAATATTACAGAGAATGACTTTTGCAAATTTACATCTGAGGATTTATTTTTAGAGGTCCATGAGTTATCTGTGAGATTTTATGAAGTTGCTGTTAACATTTTAATGATGATTTAAAAGTAGTGAACCATATGCTGGATAATCTAGATGACCTCGTTGAAATACAGAAATGTCTTGGCATTTCAGCTTTCTATTTTTGATTAAATCCATATTTCAACTAGCCCAGGGATCACTGATACCTAGACATGTTAGGTAAACAAATGTATGCCAATTGTTTGAAGAAAAGCAGTGGTAGGAAGATGAAGTCACCCTACACGCACCTGGTTTAGGCACACAAGACACAAAAACACTGGTCAAAGCAGTGAAAACTCAACATTGTGCATCCATGTTTATCGAAATCTTTTTACAGTACATACCAACCTCTAAGAGATAATCCACAACATGAATAATAGTAAGTTCCTACAACATGTTTACAGGTTCAACATTTCAGCAACAATTGAAATGGTACTAATAAAACGTGGGCTTTGATAATGGTGCAATGTTAACTTTATCTTCAAGGGAACATGACTTAATATCAAGTGAGACCAGGTATATATTTTTTTCTTTGAGAGGAGAAATTTGAGCATGTTTGTAGGTTGAAGGAATAGAATAAAGAAATAAGAGAGAAACAATACAGAAAGAGTAAGGGTATTAATTTGGTAATACCCCAGAAAGAGAATGCATGGGGTCAAGAGAGATACAAGCTTGGCCTTGAATGTGATGTGTAGGCATGTAGGAGGTAAACCTCATTCCATAGATTCCATAAATAAAAAAATTTGGTAGGATGTGTGTGGATTTATAGCTTTATAGTTGCACTGATATTCATGGCAAGGGTATAGCGGCGAGATCTGACAAAGGTGTTTGAAAGCAGCACAAGTTGCAAATAGTTGACGAGGGCAGGAGAGGAAACTGTCCAAGAACATATGAAGTAGCTGACAAACTTCAGTGTGATCAGGGTGGGGCCTATTTTATATACAGCTATGTCCAACACAATCCCTGTGAAACAATAACTGGTACACAGGAATTTTCCTATAAAACCTTAAAAAATGAATATTGAAATCAGCAAAGTAAATTATGTTTTTGCATGTGTGGTGTAACAGCACCTAAAAGGTATCCTTTCTGCATATTAGCAACTGTAGTCTTCATGTTGCACATGGGCTTATTTATCCTGCATAACTGATGTCCGTTCCCTTTGATCTACTACCCATTTCCTCATACTTCTCACCCTGGTGGTCACCATTCTAAGTCCTTGATTGAGTAATTCTCTTACTATGTATATTAAAACAGTACACTGTATACCTTAGGTATATACAATAAATAGAATGAATAAATGACTATTGACAGGAGTATTGACAGAGAACAGTATTTGAAACTGTAAATTGGAAGTGGTAACAATTCAGAAATTCATGATTTCCCTCTGGCACAGTATAAAGATGGTGACCAAAGGGAATAATTAAGAAGAGTCGATGCCCAAATGTTTACTATTTCCTTCTTCCTTTTTTTTTAAAAAAAAATTATTTAATGCCATTTGTTACTATTATTTTTTAATTTGACCAGAGAGAGAAAAAGGGAAAGGGAGAAAGCAAGCCATGAAATCTGGGACTCAAACCATGGTTGGTCATGTGGGGATCCAGCACCTTTACCCACCATGCCACCTGCTGGCCCGTACTGCTATTTACTTCTTAAAACACACTCTTCTCTTGGATTCCTCAACAGCACACTGTTCTGGGTTTCCTCCTATTGGATACTTATCCTCAGATTCCTTTGCATGCACCTCCCCATCTGGTCAATCTTTAACTACTGAAATCGTACTTATTTTTCTACACTCTTTAGGCAATCTACTTCTTTTTCTTTTCTTCTTTTTATTTTTTTAAATAACCACGGGTAGATGTGCTTACCAGAGAGACAGAGGGGGAGAAATCACCCTCCGATGAAGTGTGGTCACACCGCTATCCCTTCTACTCCATTACTCCATTAGGATTTGGAGTACACAAGCACAGGAGCCTAGCATGTATTTCTAGCCACAGGAGATGGGACTTGAACCACATAGTCAGCCATGTGAAACGGCTCCCGTAACCATAGGCCATAGCACCAGCCCATATAATCGCATCCTTTTCTGTAACTTCAAATATTATCCAAAATTTCCTTGGTTAAAATATTTGGTTTTGTTTTCATTTCTTATGAGCTGCACATTTAAATATTAACAAAGTCCTTGACATCTATCTTTGGTTACTTATTTGGCATGGAAAACCCAGTTGGGCCAAAGAGAACCCTTCATTTTTCACTCCTCTAAAGTTCTCTGTTTTCTCTCATCTCAATTAAAAGCATGACCCCAAAACTCTTGATTCTTAACTTTCTTCTGTTCGCGTATCTAAGTTATGAACCAATCTTGATAGTTCTACCTAAAAAACTATCTAAACTATATACTCACTCCTCTATATCTCTTCCATGCTGTCATTTTCTGGCCCCAGTGGTTGCAGAAGTCTCCTAACTATACTTCCTATTGTAGTTCTAGTTTCTACCTCCCTGATTATTAATCTCAGAGCTGAGAAAGTAAAGACTGTATCTCATCTCTACTCACAATTCCAGTGGCTTTTCAGCATATTTAGAGTAATAACCATGTGGTGTGGTCTACAAAAGCCCTATTGCTTTTTCTTTTGCTAAACTCATCTTCCATTATCACCCTTACCTAATAAACCTAGCTAAACTCTTCCTTTATTGTTATTTAAACTCGTCTCCACCCACTTTCAGGTCTTTGTTTCCACTACTCCCTCTTGCTGACTCACATGGTTGCACTTTATTCTTTTCTCAGCAACTGTCCACTCCTCAGAGAGACTCTTCCTGACGCCTCTATGAGTCCATAGCTCTCGCCACTCGCTACCTCAGGACCTGTTTTATTTTCTTCACAGCCCTTGTTGCTGTTGAAATTATCTTTTGTATTTGATTGCTTTTTAACCACTTTTTTCTAGGATAATATAAGTTCTACAAGAAGAGGTAACTTGACTCTCTTGTTCACTACTATATTCCCCAGACCCTAAGATGGGCACATGGAAAAGGTTCAAGGAGTATTTATTGAATGAATGGAATCCTGGTTTCTGATCAAAGAAGTAAGAAACAATGAGAAACTAGGATAGTGTGGCAGAATAACTAAAAGTCACAAAAGCCTACTTGCAGATGGATGAGTTAACTCTGGAGGTGAAAGTTTCTATTTGTGCTGTGAATATAGGCAATTTACTCTTGGCCTTCATGTGTGTCCTCTCTCCTCTTTTGATCAGGGATCAGCTCACCATTAGTTTTAAATTACAGCTCAATTCCTGAAAACTGCCAGCTATTTGACATAGAAATTTAATGATTCCTTATGAGTAAATTAATTATAACCAAAACTATGTATTAATTGTTTAACAATTTAACTCAGGTAATGAGATTATCTCCTTCACAATGTACAAAAAAATGCTACTATATTGTATGTTTGTATCAAAGTGATATTATATTGTTATTTTCACACATCTTATTTTCACTAGTTATAATATTAAGAGGCTATCAGTGCTTCCAGCAGTGTAGGGACTAGAGCTGAGTATGAAATGCTATGAATTCCAGGTTTTGCAACCTCCCTCCCAATCCCAACCTCACACTGCACAGCCCTTGGTCCTGAACTGTCTTGATTGTTTTTCCCTCTGTGTTTACCTCATTCCTATCTATCACTTTTTAGAATCCTATTATTTACCTTTCTTTTTTCTCTTTTTTTTCCTTCTTTATTATTATTATTTTTTAAAGTTTTTGCCATAGGGTACATGTACTCACTGGAGACAGTAGAGAGAGACAGAGAAAGAAAAAGTGAGAACCACTCTCCAACCCCAGGCAGATGGCCATGCCAAAATCACTTCTCCATTCTCCTCTTGGGATTTTTGGACATGTATGCATGTGTGCCCAGCATGACTTTTAAGCCACTGGGTCCAGGACTCGAGCTGTGGTAGAATATGTAGGAGTTCAGCACCTTAACCACAATGCCACCTACTGTCCCCTATATTTCTTTTTTAAAAAAGACTAATTATCGGGAACCAGCAGTTAGCGTAATGGCTATTCGCTGGACTCCCACGTAGTCGACCGCAGTTTGCGTCCCGGACCTGGTGGCTTAAAACTCACGCCGGGCGCGTGTGCATGCATGCCCAAGATCCCGAGAGGAGAATGGAGGAGAAGGGATTGCAGCGTGACCATCCCCCCTGGGGGGTGATTTCTTGCTTTCTGTCTCTATGTCTCTCTCTGTCTGTCTGGTGAGCGCACGCGCCCTACAGTGAAAATCTCTCCAAAAAAAAAAAAAAAAAAAACAAGAAAGACTAATTATCCATCTGGACTTCATTTACTTTTCTTAATTTTTAAAAAATTATTATTATTTTTTTTTCAGAGTTTTGCTATAGGGTGTATGCACTCACCAGAGAGACAGACAGAGAAAGACAGAGAGACAGAAAGCAAGAAGTCACCCCCCGGGGGGATGGCCATGCCACAATCCCTTCTATATTCGCTTCTTAGGATTCTGGGCATGCATGCACATGCCTCCAGTGTGAGTTTTAATCCACCAGGTCTGGTACTTGAACCGCAGTCAACTATGTGGGAGTCCAGTGATGTAACCATTTCGCCATCTGCTGGTCCCTTCATTATTATTTTTTAATGCCAGAAGGTGTATGTGCATGCACATGTAAGACAGAGAAAGAGCACTCTCCAATGGGGTCTGGTCGTACCACAATCCTTTTTCTTCCATTTTCCCATCCCATCAAGATCCTAGGCACTCACATATGCACACACATGTTTTTCAAGCTGCTGGGCCAGGACCTGAACTGCAACTGGCCATGTGGGATCTGGCTTCCTGTGCATAGGGCTTAACCACTGTACTACAGAGCCAGTCCTACCCATCTGGATTTTAAAAGTAGTTTCTCATAAAGCACTAACAGTTGATTTGAAAAGTTTACAAAGTCAGGCAGTATTAGTTAGCTAAGCACCTCCCTCCTTTCAGTGATGATTTGATGTTAAAATAAGAGGCTCATGTTCGGATTTGAAAAGCCTCAATCAGACGGTGGATAGAACATGCTGGGCCCAGAATTCATTAATTTATGTCCTTAAGGCATTATCATAGGTTATTAATATGTAAACGCTAATTTTCTCAGAATTCTAAATGGTGGTTAGCTACAGTACATAAAGTTACTGAGGCTAATCACCGCAAATGACAAGTTGAAATGCAAATGAGACAAAAATATTTCATTTTAATTATATCACAATTAAGTACTTCCAGTTTCTCAGATGTCTTCTCCGAAGCGGCTTCTGGACAATGCCATCGGAGAGCACCATGCGATGCAATCATGGGCTGCACTTGTACTGCTCTGCTCATGCCTCCCTTCAGTTTTATGACATCTCAGCTAGAAAGCACATTTCAATTCTAAATTAAACTAATTGAGAGCTCAGTAAAAATATACAGGCTTGTTTGCACATTTCTTTCCGGAGTCAGGGCCTCATAATGGAAACACATGGCTCATTTTGCTTCCAAGGTCTATAAAGTAAGAAGCAGAAGGCTATTTGCAGCCCTGAGCACGAGGAGCAGAATCCATTCAGTGGAAAGATGGCTTCCTTGGCAGTAATTGGGGTGCTGTAAAGATCCTATCATTCTTTTATACAGCTAATATTTCACCCACAAGGGCTCCTACAAGTGAGCCCTGGAAGACAGGCAGGTGACGGAGAAGAAGGAACTGATTCTAAAAAGCACCTAAATCAAAACAGGTGTGCTTGCATCTTTATCAACTTCCAGGCACGAGGAAACAACACACATTATATGGGAAAAGGTACTTAGTGATTTATTATTTCACATTCAAGGATTTGGAATATAGTTTCACCTTTAAGTGGCTCCCTAATGGAAACATTGGATTCATCATCTATATTTTATACTATATAACTGAATCACATAATTGCAGTAAGATTCTTTTTATGCTAGAGAAACACATTTTCAAGGGTCTAAATAATATGTTGAAAGCCTTCCTCATCAGAGAAGACACAGCTGTCTTCCTGAAAAGCATTTAAATGCATTTTGGAAATGGATAACATCAATTAAGAATGGAATGGAATAATATTTGGGCAGATATTTGAGTGGGTTTTAGAAACAACTATTCTCATGAATATTACACTTCCTGAATAACTGAAGTGTCATCACTTATTTTGGACACAGACTTCTGAGACATTTGTTTTATGTCTCTCTGTATCATCAACACAACTCTGAGATAGCAAGAAATCTGACTGCTTTAGTTATCATTTTTTTTCTCCCCCCCCCACCCCCCTAGCATAAGGCTTGGCACATGGTTGTTGGCCAGTAAATATTTGCTGAATGAATAACTGAGTGAGTGGAGGCAAAGAAGAAATCATATGAGAGAGGTATTTGAAATTCATGAAGATATCTGGCCTAAACAATCTATTGAGTGAATAATGCCTCATTGTATTTAAGATGGCACAGTTAGCAAAGGTCATTTACACACAACTTGCTTGGAATTCACAGCTAGCGCCATTTTAATGCAACTTCCTTCCCTGTGCTTTAGGCCAAAGATACATATACAAACGCCCTAATGTCTATCTTGAGCGTGGGAGGAAGTCATCACTGCAGCTAACTAGGGAAGGGTAACAAAGGAATTAACGGGACCAGCAGGTGGTGTAGTGGTTACGGGACTGGACTACCACATGGCCAGTTGCTGTTCAAGTCCCAGACCCAGTGGGTTGAAAATCACACTGGGCCTGTATGTGTGCATGCCCAAAATCCCAGGAGGAAGGGAGAAGAGATTGTGATATAGCCATCCCCCTGGGGGGGGGGTGATTTCTCACTTTCCCCCTCACTGTCTCTTTCTCTCTTTCTCTCTGGTCAGCACAACTACTCTAATGCAAAAATCTTTTTTATATAAAAAATGAATAATCATTATATAACCTAATGCATGTCAGACTGTGTAACAGTCTCTTTATTTTCATTATCTCATTTATAAATAATATTTTCTTCACTAATTTTACCAGAGGGTCTGTGTACTTGTTGAGAGAAAGAGAGAGAGAGAGAGAAAGTAAGAATGCACTCCCCAGGAGCATCGTCATACTGCAACAATCCTTTCTCCCCCATTTCTTTTTCCTCTCAGGATTTTGGGTATGCATGCACATGCCCCTGGTATGTTTTACAAGTCACAGGGTCAGACACTCTAACTGCACAGGCAGCCATGTGGGATCCAGCTGCTTTAACTCTCAAGCCATGGGCTAACCCCCTCCTAGACATTGTTATGGGTAAGTATCATTCTCCTGGTTTCTCTTCTTTAAATTTTTAAAAAAGATTTCTGCCATAGGGTATGTGTACTCACTGAAGAGAGACAGAAAGACAGCAAGAGGGAAGGTGAGAAATCATCCCCCAAGTGACCATGCCACCATCCCTTCTCCTCTATTCTCCTACTGGGATTTTGGGTGCACATACACATACACCTGGCGTGATCTTCAGACAACAGATCTGAGACTCTAACTGCCATTGGTCACATGGGAGTCCAGTACCTTAGCCACTATGCCACCCACTGGACTCCCTTTTCTTTCTATTTAATACCAGAGAATCCTTTTCTTTAATAAAAATGAAATTTGGTGAAGTTATATAACTAAAGTGTAAATTTGTACATCTGAGTGGTGAATAAGACATTTTTCACCAAGCCTGTTTCCCAAGTTCATGTTCATTCCACTCCACCTCTTGAAAAAGAAAATCACTGACTAAGTACTTCCATTCTGCTCTGCGGAAAGGATTCTGGCTATTAGACCTTTATTGCTACTGGAACAGCACTGAGAGAATACTTACACTTCATGGAAACAGAAGGAGGTCTTAAGGGATTATGGAAAATTGGTTTCTTGTTAAGAAATCTCTTCTTAAAGCAAACTGAGTTTTAGCTGTCAATTTAAAAAGAACAAACACATACAACTCAGACCAATGAGAGGGTAGTAATCGATGTGTCAAGAGGTTCTGTTTTGTTTTGTTCGTTTTGTTTTTGTTAACTGTGTTTTGCACAAAAACCCTGAGAAGAACTTACAGCCTAAATATAGCTAGATAAAAATACTAAACACTGGGCTGGCCCTACAGCCTGGTAGTTAAGGGAGCTGATTCAGCAACTGCACAGTTCGAGTTCTGGCCATGGTGCCTCGGAAACCACACCAGATGCATGTGCAGGTATTCTCAAAATCCAGACAGCAGGGAGAAACAGAGGAGAGAGACTATGGTGTAATCACGCCACTTAGGAGTTCTTACTCAATCTCCTTCTCTTCTTGTGTCTCTCTAGAGAATGAAAACACTCTCTGATAACGAAAATAAGAAAATACTAAATAGTCACATGGTTTAGTTTCTTCATGTATGAAACCAAATGTTGAATAGGATTTTTTTTTCGGGGACCAGCAGTTAGCGTAATGGCTATGTCGCTGGACTCCCACGTAGTCGACCGCGGTTCGTGTCCTGGACCCGGTGGCTTAAAACTCACGCCAGGTGCGTGTGCGTGCGTGCCCAAGATCCTGAGAGGAGAATGGAAGAGAAAGGACTGTGGCATAGCCATTCCCCCTGGGGGGTGATTTCTCGCTTTCTGTCTCTGTCTGTCTGTCTGGTGAGCGCACACACTCTACAGCAAAAAAACAAACAAACAAAAAAACACCAAAAAGGATTTTTTTCCCTTCTAGAATATACTATTAGAACCAGTACTTAGATGTTAGTCAAGATCATAAAATGACTGGTTTAATCATGTGTTGTATTATATTATTTTGCCTATATGCAAATTTCAGGAACAATTTTTGAACATTTAAGCTATTTACCAAGAAGAAAAACACAAAAGAAAAATAAGCCATTCCAGTGACCTTGTTAGTCAAAATAATATTTTTTAGGCAATAGCTTTCTGAATTCTTAGAACTACTTCCAGAGCATCACAGTCAAATAAATCTGACTTATAAAGTTCTTTATATCTTTATCTCAATCATTAGGCTACTACGAAACAGAACAATGTCTAATAAAATGCCATTTCATCTCCTTTGTCATTTTTTGGAAAAATGATTTATTTAAATTTATTTATCATTATTATTTTTTAATTTTACTACTGGGCATTTGTATTACCAGACTGAGAGAGAGGAGGGGAAGGAAAGAGAAAGAGAAAGTGAGAAAGCAGGCTGCCAAATCTGGAATTCAAACCACTATCAGCTATGTGGGAGTCCAGTGCCTTAGTCACTATGCCACCTATTGGTCCCCATACCCTGTCTTATTAAGCCATGATTTATTATCCAAAGAATTCTATTAATAATATTCCCTGACATCATCTGTATATTTTTGTGTGTGATGGAAACAGAAAATGCTTTTGGGTTTTGGGAAATGAGGATTTTTCTGAGTGTAATTATCGTAATCACTATTCTAAAAGCATTAAAACATGAAGCACACATTTCTTTGCTTTTATACCAAAAGAGTATTTTAAAAAAGAATCTTCCTATTTCTTAGAATAGTGGGAAGCCCTTGTGACCCAAATATAAGACTTTATATTAAAAAGACTTCTCCGGTGTGACTGTGCCCCATGTACAGTGCTTCCTCCCATTCCTGTGCTTGCTCTCTGGCAAATTCAAGTGCCCTCTGCCAAGCAAACAAAGAAAAAGCAGACTTTTTGGGGGAAAAAATGAAAAAAAATATATATGCATATCTGGTTTCTAGTTAAAATAAAATTTAATTATTCAATCTAACATAAAATAAATTATTCAGTAAAGTTCCATTATGTATACACAGTAATTTGTGTCAGGTGTTGAAGTGATCCACAGACATGCATACTATATCATGTATGATGCAGGAAGACCCTGTTTTTTTCCTAAACAACTCGATAATATAGCATGCCATGCAACAAATTAATAGCGTTCAGACACTGTATAATAACATTAAGATCCGTAGTCTTCTGAACAAATAATAATGAGCATTTCAAATATAACGGCTTTCTAACATGTGTGATCATTTTAGGGGTTAGATTACAGAATTAATGACTATTTTTTCAACATGGTTTGTAAGCCAGCTGAACATCTACCTGCCATGAACCTCCAAAGGAAGACTGTAAAATGCAGCCCTCATGAGGTAGGCATGATGTCAAAGGGCTAAGCAGGCTAGGGAAGAGTGGTGAGACCAGTAATGAACTTGGGAGTCCTTGCCCAATAACAGGGGCTGGCTGCTTTCACTTCAAGGGGATTACTGCCAAAAGGGATTAAAAATCTAGTATGTGGGAATTCTGGATTTTTGACACAATCTTCAAATCTGGATATTTGAGTATCCTGCTAATTTTTAAATGTTGGCTATTAATTAAACATTCACTGATTTATCTGGGGGGGAGGTCAAGACAAATCTTATTGGTGAGCAGCATCCTGCCTAAAAATGACAGTTTAATGGGACTCCCGCTGTCCTCTCTTTATTTAGGTTTGACAACATAATGACAAACGAAATATTCTGTTCTTCTATGTTCATTGTAACGCCATGTTCTTAACTTGAGCTCCTTATTGTCAATACTAAAACATATCCATTTAACAGAAGCAGGTGAGGGTGGACCCTTCCAGTGCCAAGGTGAAGGTATCTTTCCTGGATTATGAAACTTTGACCGTAGAGAATATCTAGATAAATGATCTCCTTTTATAGTAGAGGACTGTGAATATTTAAGATGTGAAGTTATCTGCCCAGGGCCTTCAGACACTGACAGTAAAGCAGCTACCCTTAGCTTAGACAACAAGGAGGGAATAAAAAGTCTATTCAGATAGAGGAACAATTCAACAACAAAATCCCATTTGTAAATTAACAGATGTTTGGAGGGGACAAGCAGTTGGCATAATGGCTATGTTGCTGGACTCCCATGTAGTCGACTGCGGTTCGAGCCCTGGACCCGGTGGCTTAAACTCATGCCGGGCACGTGTGTGTGCGTGCGTGCCCAAGAGCCAGAGAAGAGAATGGAGGAGAAGGGATTGCAGCGTGGCCACCCCCCCCTGGGGAAGGTGATTTCTCGCTTTCTGTCTCTCTGTCTCTGTCTTTCTAGCGAGTGCACACGCCCTATAGCAAAAAACCTCTCAAAAAGAAAAAAAAAATTAACAGATGTTTGGAGAGCAAGTAGTGTGTTTCTTGCTACTGAGAGGAGAATGGACCTGTGAGCCAGGAAAAGGTGCGCTACCCTGTGTCCCGTTATTATCTAAACTACATTTTAATCAACTGTTGCACTCAGAGGGTGTAACACATACTTCTACAGATTCTCCTATGGAGCTGAGCATAATTTATTTACTCAGATATTTAACCAGCAGAATTTACATGCTATATAAATTGTTCTCTTTTCTCTTTTGCTGATTAAGACAAATGAGTTTCTTATTTCTGATTCACTTACAAGCAAACAGATACATAAACTATATTCACTATATTGAGTCTTTAAGCAGGTTTTTTGTTTTGTCTTTTCAACTTGATTGTGTTTTCTTCCGACTTAATATTCATAGACTTTATTGGGTACAATTCCTTTTCGGTTTTTTTTTTTTTTTTGGAGAGGTTTTTGCTATAGGGTGCGTGTGCTCGCCAGACAGACAGACAGAGACAGAGAGATAGAAAGTGAGAAATCCCCCCCCCCCAGGGGGGATGGCCACACCACAATCCCTTCTCCTCCATTCTCCTCTCGGGATCTTGGGCACGCACACACACGTGCCCGGCATGAGTTTTAAGCCACCGGGTCTGGGACTCAAACCATGGTCAACTACGTGGGAGTCCAGTGACATATCCATTACTCTAACTGCTGGTCCCATATGGGGTACAATTTCTAAGAAATGAATCTAAAAGCTAATATTATAAATAATGTTTTGTTTAACGTAGTGACATATTAATTCAACATATGTTTACTGATACTCTGTCAGGACCAAGAACATAAAAATTACTTAGGACTCTACAAATAAGAACAACATATTCCATAGTTTTGAGAGTACACAAAATTAGAACTTGCTGGCTCACATGCAACACTCCACAGTGGGTACTTTCATGATTCATTCTGGCCTTCTCACACCCTTGGCAATGGAAGGCCACTTCTAGAAACTGACCATAGCCTGCAACCACTGGTAAATCTCTTCACCTCTTTCAGGCTGCAGCTTCCTACAGTAGTCACAGAGTCCTTGAAGAAGTCTGAATTTCAGTGTTGACAGAGAGTCTAGTCATGGCTAGAGTAACTATTCATTTAACAATAGCGAGCAACTACTGAGTAAGTAGTGTTGAGTGTGCTAGTGCTGGGGGGACATGCCAGTAAAGAATCCACTTGTGAACTAAGTATTGAAGAAAAATGACAATAGGGCTTATGAAAGGGATGGGAGGGACCAGCAGATGATGTAATGGTAAGTTGCTTCACTCTCACATAGACGTCCATGGTTCGAGTCCCAGACCCAGCAGCTTAAAACTCATGCTGGGTACTTGTGCATGCATGCCCAAGATCCAGAGAGGGTAGTGGAGGAGAAGGGATTACACCATGGCCATCCCACCTGGGGGGGGGTGGCCATCCCCCCTGGGGGGGGGGGGTGATTTCTTGGTTTCTGTCTGTCTCTGTCTGTCTGGTGATTGCATGTGCCCTATACCAAAAATCTCTCTAAAAAAAAAATGGGATGGGAATGAAGGGTACTTTGAGAGTACTCAGTTTCATTGTCGATAGGGAGCCTTCTAATACTAAATTCCTTTTTGTTCACTCTTCCTCAGTCTATAGCTAGTAGCTGTTCTTTCACACTTGTTAATTCTGAACACCTTAGAGTCCTCTGTGCATATGCCAATAAGTGCTCATCTTTTCTCTACTAGTAAATGATTGTATTTGTATTCATTTGTATTCATTTTGCCCTGCAAATAATTTCTGTGGTTTCTGACACATGATTAGATGCTAACTGATACAGGTCATGATATGGATTCTGCCAATTGAAACAGGTGTCAACCGTGCGTAGAAGTAGCACCCACGGGCACTCCCTGTGGCTGCAGACAAACTGTAGCCTTGAGTTTTTGGTGCAAGCAGCTGTACACTGTGTGCAGAGCTGAAGCCAGGCAATGGCGTAAGCATCCTCACTAGTCATTCATTTTCGTGTTGTTAGTTTGGCCAATGTTCATGTCTTGTCCTAGATCTGATTATCCATCCTCCTAGCAGTTCTGAGAACTACTTAGTAAGTGTTAATACATTATTTTTTTTACTTAAGCAAGCCAGATTATTGGTTATGATTCAATGGCTTCTACTGGTTGCCAGTAAGAACATTGACTGTTGGAAATAACTAATACTGAGAGCTTAAAATGTTTCAGGCACTGTTTTAATTATTCTCTATGTAATATTGCATTTAATAGGATGATATTAATTAATCCTTATAAAAATCCCATGAAGTATCAATAATCCTCATTTTACAAATGAGAATAATCCTCATTTTACAAATGAGAAAATTAAAGCAAATTAAGATTTGTCCAAGCTCGGGGGCTGGATGATGGCACAGTGGTAAAATCCCGACTCAGAAAGGCTCCAGAGACCATACTGAGTATTCTGGGTATGCACGTGCTCATGGTCTGGGGCTGGCTAAAGTGGGAGTGGATTGTGGCATCAGGACACTGTTGGGGTCCTCTCTCTCCCTCTCTCTCATTCATGGAGGAAATAAATAGGCATAAAAAGTTTGTCCAATCTCATAGAACTAAGTAGTAGAAATGAAACAAAAATCAGATATTGATATCTAAACCTTATGCTCTTGAACAAGGTATCTTGTTCTGGTCATTTTCTACTTTCTTTTCACTCCTTTCCTGTCTTGTCCTTTCATTTCCTTTATTTTAGTTTTCTCAGAAGGTGTATGTATTGACCAGAGGGAGACACAGAGAGAGGGAAAGTGAGAAAGCACCCCACATGAGGAACAGCCATGCAGCAATCTCTTCTTCTCCATTTCTCCCTCCTTTCGGGATCTGGGGCGCACGCACACACACACACACACACACACACACACACACACACAAACACATGTCCAGCATACTTCTCAAGTTGTCAGATCTGGGACTTGAACCTCACAGTAGGCCATGTGGGATTCGGCTGCCTTAACCAGCACGTCACCTAATGGCCCCCTAGTTTTCATAGCTGTGAATACATATGCACATGCACACACACACACACACACACACAAATATCTGATAAATTCTGGAGTCTAAGTGAGACAATTACTACTCCTGTCCAGTGAATGGTCTGGATCAGGAAGGAGGAGGACTCTAGGATTAAGGATAATTGCAAATAAAATTAAAGGAAATAAATTAGTGGGGAATAAGAATCCTATATTCTGCCTTCTTCATAGTATGAATAATTTTCTCTTAGAGAGTATACATCCTAACACTATCATTTGTCCATTGGAACACTATCTTATTAACTTACCATAAATGCTGATCAATCATTACTTTTTCATTAGATATTTCATTCTGAGCAAAATGTAAGATTTATATTTTTTATTTCAAAAGTGTAATGATCTAATCCAGTAAGTCATTCTTTAAGGATATCTGTCCAGAAGTCAGCTTGATGTACCTAAATGCTCAGTCTCAGGACCATTTTAGAAAAAAAAATGGTTTAAACAATTTAAAGAGCCCATTACACCCAGCTACATTTTAAAAACTGCACAATTTGATTAAATTGACATTTAAATGTCAAGTACTTTTCCAGCATTTCCTTTCTCATGATTGCTCACTGCTGAGACATTCGTGTGTAATTAGGAGGGATTTCTCCCCCTCTATCCTTTTTTCAGTCTCTCTTCACCCTTATGCATCGACAGGTTCCAGGGTCCAGTTCTCTTTTCCATGCAATTAACTGTGGAGTCACTAAAACGGACTTGTTTTGGCACTAAAAGTTGTAGGAGTTAATTAGGCAATGGTCATTTAGAGGAAGGAACGCTAATTAATTAAATTTTAAGTTTATTTCTTTCAGTTGAGAGAGAAAGCGAATGAGGAAGAGAGCATGCTAGAGAAAACGCACCTGAGAGATAGAGGGAGAGACAGACAGGTATTCATGACAGGGACTCCACGCTGGGATCGCTTCCCTGCCTTCTAACCAGCCAGGATTGCTGACTCGCCTGCTGTGTCCCAAGTCAGCCCAAGGTTAGAACCCCTAGGCTGGCTGGCTCTGGCACTACAGAGGAGGGCACTCCCACCTGAGCCACTGCACCTGGGCCCAGAGGGAATAATTACTTAAATAAGTTGACTTAAAGAAATGATCAATTTTTTTTTTGAGAGTTTTTTTGCTATAGGGCGTGTGCGCTCGCCAGACAGACAGAGACATAGAGACAGAAAGCGAGAAATCACCCCCCCTGAGAGTTTGAGGCCCAGACACTAGCCGAAGTCCCTAGAAACAGTACGGTGACGTCAGAATTGGTGAATAAACAGCAGCACCTGTTCCAGACTTCAGGGTCTGTTTTCCCGTCTTTTTTGGCACAGCCTAAGGATAGTTAATCTTTAAAGGAAAGAAAAAAGGCATGGGCCGGAGGTAGCTTGATTCTGGACTATTTTTAGAATGCTCTTCTAAACTACTCCCGTGGGCCATGTTTTTGAGAGCCTTGCAGGGCAGGGCCGTTTCTGTAAGCCCTCGAGTGACCATGAGTCAGCTCCCTGGCCCGATAGCATGGCTGCTCACCGTTCTCCCAGAGCCAGATGCTATCTGTGCTGCCCTGTCTTCCCCTGCCGTTCTCCTTCAGGGATCCCCGTGCACTTCTCCGCATTCTGGTCCACTTGCCCACCGGTCTCGGGGGTCCCTCCAGTTCCTACAGTCACTGTGGAGGGGTGTGTGCACGTCTGCATGGGGGAAGGGAAGGAACTGAAACAGCAAACAGGCTGCTTGAATAATTTCCCCAAAACCAAATCCGACACGCTTCTTCCCACTTTAATTCATTTCCGGGACACAGTGCCTGTGCCCTGTGGTGGAGCACACAGGGCTGTGACCAGCCCTGAGCGCTTTCCCAGGCCACGCTGCCCCACGCCCTCCCAGGCTCCTGTGGTCTGGTGATGCCAAACTGTCCCTCCTCCAAAGCCCCATGAACATCCCTCCTGTGTCGTGGTTTTGTGTGTGAAGGGCCTTCTATGTGCAAGGCCTCTCTGCTTTGTCTTCAGGGTGTAGTTCTGTTTGGTTGTTGGGAAAGTCATGACATTTTCTAGGCATTTTTGCCTAGAAAAGCACAAAAATATGTCGTGACTTTCCCGATGACCTAATAGCCTTTAGGTTGAAGCCAAAGCTCTCCTTTTCTTCCCTGAGTTTAGATAAAATTTTCAAATGATTAAATTTGGTCTTAAAATTAAAAAGAGATACAGAAACAGATTCCCACCTCCCCAGTCTATCATTAGGATTGTACGGTGTCTCTTCTAGCTGAATATAGAACTTTTTTTTTTTTTTGGAGAGGTTTTTGCTATAGGGTGTGCGCGTTCGCCAGAAAGACAGAGAGAGACAGAGAGACAGAAAGCGAGAAATCATGACCCCAGGGGGGATGGCCACACTGCAATCCCTTCTCCTCTATTCTCTTCTCTGGATCTTGGGCACGTACGCACATGCGCCTGGCATGAGTTTTAAGCCACTGGGTCCAAGACACGAACCGCGGTCGACTACGTGGGAGTCCATTGACATAGCCATTACGCTAACTGCTGGTCCCCTAACATGATTTTAATGTGTACATTAAATGTGAAAGACATAGAGGTGGTGGGAAGAGAATAGGCTTTAGAATCAGAGAGTCAGTTCAAATCATGTCTCTGCAACATACTAATTTTTGAGTCTCTGAGAGTTTTCTCACATGTTCAAAGGTGGTAAGAACGCTACCTATCTCAGAGAGCTATTGGGAAGAGTAAATGACATGTTAAAGTAGAAGCCCCAGAACATAGAAAGTACTCCATAAAGTTTAGTTTCCAACCTCTTTTTTCCTTCCCACCACTGTAGGAAATAGGAAGTATAATAACAGTTGCAGTTTTGCTTGTTCTGCCTACTATGAACAGCATGGTAGAGTCCTGTTCCGTGGCCCTCAGGAATCTTGCCCTAAGGTAAAACTGTCCTTAGACCAACATTATTGCCTTAATTGTTAAATTTAGATGTTGTGTGGTAGTCCTTCCTCTAACAGATACTATTATTTTCTTTTTAATTATTATTTAGCTTGTTATAAGTCATGTTTGCTTGCGAGGGGGGGAGAGGGAGGGAGAGAGAAAGGGAGAAATCACCCCTGCTCCCGAATCACACCGCAATCCCTTCTCCTTCATTCTCTGCCCTAGATTTTGGGCATACATGCACATGGTGTGATTTTCAAGTCTCTGGTTTTGGGATTTGAACCGTGAAGTTGGCCATGTGGGATCCAGCTGCCTTAAACTCCATACCACCTTCTGGTGTCAGGTATTATATATGAAAAATCTTCATTAGTGATTCATTTTGTGGTCCAGTATCATTCTTCCCCCCTCTTACTGCTACTCATTCTCTATATCCTTGCCCTTCTATAATATGTTCTAACTTACTTTTCATGATCGAAGCACTTACATTTATTACACAGAGTAGAACAGTGGTGGCGTTGGTGGCTCTGGCAACCCGGAACTGAGTGCAAGTAATAAAGAATCATGATCCTTCAGAGGCTCTTCAAGATCTCCGTCATTCCGGCAGCAGTCTCAGTTCATTTGCAGAGGAACATTGCGGTTACAGCAGTGACACTTAATAAGGAACTTGATCCTGTACAGAAACTTTTTGTGGACAAGATTAGAGAGTACACATCTAAATGACAGACATTTGGAGGACCTGTTGATACTGGACCGGAATATCAGCAAGATCTGAAGAGGGAGCTTTTTAAGCTTAAGCTTAAGCAAATGTATGATAAAGCAGACATGAACACATTCCCTAACTTCAAGTTGGAATTGATCCCAAATTTGAAAGCTTTGATAAACCCCCACCCTGAAGAAGTAAAGTTAACCTAGTAATGTGTGATAGGTCAGTTGTACAACTACAGAAGTATTAGGATAAATATACATTTCACAACTATCAAATGCTCTTTTAATTCTGATTCCAAATAAATTATTTGGTGATGTAGAAAAAAATTGTTATATATAGTTTAGAATTATTTGTCCACAATAACTTTCCTTCTCTTACTCCCTTAGGTTAGATCAGGTGGGGCTCCTGGAAGTATTTCTCCAGCTTCACCTTATTTTCTGTAGCTTCTCATGGCTTCTCTTCTTACACAGGATCACATAGCAATATCTTTCCTCTAGACCCTATCCATAGACTCTAACACGTAGTTTTGTTTCTCAGAACATCTGGAATTACTTAAGTTTGCATTTAACCCTTTCTTTTAAAGATAAGGTGCTTGCTCTCACCGGAGAGGGACAGAAAGGGAGAGAAAGTGAGAAAGCACACAACCCCCCACCCCCGCCCGAGGAATGACCACACCACAATCCCTTCTGCACTCTCTTCTTGGGGTTTTGGGCATATATGTACATGCGCCTGGTGTGTTTTTCAAGCCTCCAGCTCTGGGACTTGAACCTCACAGTAGGCCATGTGGGATTCGGCTGCCTTAACCAGCACGTCACCTAATGGCCCCCTAGTTTTCATAGCTGTGAATACATATGCACATGCACACACACACACACACACACACACAAATATCTGATAAATTCTGGAGTCTAAGTGAGACAATTACTACTCCTGTCCAGTGAATGGTCTGGATCAGGAAGGAGGAGGACTCTAGGATTAAGGATAATTGCAAATAAAATTAAAGGAAATAAATTAGTGGGGAATAAGAATCCTATATTCTGCCTTCTTCATAGTATGAATAATTTTCTCTTAGAGAGTATACATCCTAACACTATCATTTGTCCATTGGAACACTATCTTATTAACTTACCATAAATGCTGATCAATCATTACTTTTTCATTAGATATTTCATTCTGAGCAAAATGTAAGATTTATATTTTTTATTTCAAAAGTGTAATGATCTAATCCAGTAAGTCATTCTTTAAGGATATCTGTCCAGAAGTCAGCTTGATGTACCTAAATGCTCAGTCTCAGGACCATTTTAGAAAAAAAAATGGTTTAAACAATTTAAAGAGCCCATTACACCCAGCTACATTTTAAAAACTGCACAATTTGATTAAATTGACATTTAAATGTCAAGTACTTTTCCAGCATTTCCTTTCTCATGATTGCTCACTGCTGAGACATTCGTGTGTAATTAGGAGGGATTTCTCCCCCTCTATCCTTTTTTCAGTCTCTCTTCACCCTTATGCATCGACAGGTTCCAGGGTCCAGTTCTCTTTTCCATGCAATTAACTGTGGAGTCACTAAAACGGACTTGTTTTGGCACTAAAAGTTGTAGGAGTTAATTAGGCAATGGTCATTTAGAGGAAGGAACGCTAATTAATTAAATTTTAAGTTTATTTCTTTCAGTTGAGAGAGAAAGCGAATGAGGAAGAGAGCATGCTAGAGAAAACGCACCTGAGAGATAGAGGGAGAGACAGACAGGCATTCATGACAGGGACTCCACGCTGGGATCGCTTCCCTGCCTTCTAACCAGCCAGGATTGCTGACTCGCCTGCTGTGTCCCAAGTCAGCCCAAGGTTAGAACCCCTAGGCTGGCTGGCTCTGGCACTACAGAGGGCACTCCCACCTGAGCCACTGCACCTGGGCCCAGAGGGAATAATTACTTAAATAAGTTGACTTAAAGAAATGATCAATTTTTTTTTTGAGAGTTTTTTTGCTATAGGGCGTGTGCGCTCGCCAGACAGACAGAGACATAGAGACAGAAAGCGAGAAATCACCCCCCCCCAGGGGGGATGGCCACGCCGCAATCCCTTCTCCTCCATTCTCCTCTCGGGATCTTGGGCACACATGCACATGCGCCTGGCGTGAGTTTTAAGCCACCCGGTCCGGGACGCAAACCGCGGTCGACTACATGGGAGTCCAGCGACATAGCCATTACGCTAACTGCTGGCCCCTGAGAAATGATCAATTTTTAATTTGTGACTATAATCTTAGTTTTGCTGCAATATGAGTTTATTATAAAAATACATAAGCATGCTAATTTGGCTGAAGAGTTGAATTATTAAATATTTACCTGTTTACTTGTGTGTATCATCCAACAAATACAGGGTATAACTATGATATCTAAATAAAATATATATACTGTATACCTAGATAAAGCTAAACTAAAATACAATTGCAGGGCAATGTAAGTAAAATGTTATCATTTAACCTTCGAAATTAGAGAATATTAAAGAAATAGCATTCACTCTTGGTAAATGGATGATAAAATGGGAAATTTTGAGAGTTTTAAGCTGCTGGGTCCAGGACTTGAACTACGGTTGATTACATGGGCATCTAGCAACTTAGTCCATTATGCCATCTGCTGGTCCCAAAACAATCTAATTTTCTAATACTGAAAGGTTTCACAGTTACATGTACAATATAATTTCAAATTAGGAAAAAAAGTGTCAAAATATCAAGAAAATCTGAGATGCGCATATATAAATTTTGCATATTCTTTCATGATTTCCAGCTTGCATTAGATTGATTATAATTAACACTCACTACCCTTATTACTAAAATTAGCCTTATTTTGAGTGCATGAAAAAAAAAAAAAAGGCTGTTTCTTCCACACAGAGTAAATGTCTTTGAGCTTATGACCAAAGCCCTTCCCCACATCTCTACTGCAGGGTGGCCTAGAACACGGAAGCTCTTCATGCTCGGTACTGATGACGAGGATGAGATTTAGTCTGCGGTGGCAACATCTGAGAGACTGTTCCAGGCAGAAGGGAGGCGATATAAAGGTCAGGATTAATAATTGCACAAGTAATTTGTTCAATTACTTGTTTAATTAAGTTTTTCTCTTTTGTTTTGTTGTAAACCCCACTAGGGCAAGACCTGTTGCAAGAATCTATCTTCAGTGTTTTGTACAGTGCTTTGTACCATTAATAAATATTTGTAGCGTCAATGAAACAAATCCAATTATAGAATATTCCTTGATGTGCCTGTTTGAGGCCGGGTTCATAGATTATTTTTGTAACAACAAAACCCATGTTCCCAGATGTTATGCTGAGAATAGAAATTAAATTGTAAGCATACACAAATCTGCTTGTTTCCCTAGCTATTCTGTGAGAATGGAGAAGTGAAAGGGAAATGAAAATTCACGCAGAGGAAAACAGGAAGGGAAGGGGTATTCTTGGTTCTTACCTTCTGCTCAGAAATAAATTTAAGCCACTAACATAAACACTGGATCTTCTTCTGCTTAAAACCCTTTCATCCTCAGTAGTGACATGTCCCTAAAATAATTGTTTTTACAATGAATTGAATTTCAAGGGGCCCCTTAATCAGCAGGAGATTATCTAAAAGTAAAAAGACCCTAAACAAAGGACTCAAATCACAGTATGGTAAACTAGATGAGACATAAGGAGCAGGGCCCAGTTCCAGAAATAAGACTGATCACAGGAGGAAGGACCCAGCTCACTAGTTCTGAGCATGGAAATGAGTTCTTCAAGTGAGGTTGCCTTGCTTCCATTTGACTTCTGAGATCCAACATCTTTTTTTTTTTTTTTCTATTTAAAACAGTGGGTGAAGCCTGGGACTGTTGGGCCCTTCATAGCTCAAATCCAAGTAATCCTCAAACATGCTTTGTCCTTGATACCCCTAGCGGGGACTAGGACAGTAGACCAATGCAGCAGCCAATGGGTCTCAAGCCTGAGCCTGTGATATTGCAATTTCTCTGTGGTCTGATAGGTTGGAGATCGGAAAACCCAACTCATCTGCATGCTTCTTATAAATGTGCATGGTCGTTTGACAATGAATGAACCAAGCCAAGGATTACTGCACTCATTCAAAACCTAAATGTCTAAGGCACCAAAAAGGGAAGAGAGTGAGTGAAGCACTTTGATTGCTAAGTCAAGAACTGACCCATTTCTTACACTGGATGGTCTTTAATGTAATACAAACATTTGCTTGCACGTTCTTTATTTCCACCAAAAAATAGAATTTTTCACTTTTTTTTGTTTGTTTGTTTGTTTGAGAGGTTTTACACTATAGGGCGCGTGTGCTTGCCAGACAGACAGAGAGAGACAGAGAGACAGAAAGCAAGAAATCACCCCCCAGAGGGGATGGTCATGCTGCAATCCCTTCTCCTCCATTCTCCTCTTTGGATCTTGGGCACTCACGCACATGCGCCCAGCGTGGGTTTTAAGCCACCGGGTCCGGGAGGCGAACCGCGGTCGACTACGTGGGAGTCCAGCGACATAGCCATTACGCTAACTGCTGGTTCCCGAACTTTTCACATTTTTTGACAAAATAATTTCTTATTATGTTTTCCTTCTATTTTATATTTGTTTAGAGCCATTTCAGGTGAAGTCTACTGGATGCAAAACCACAATCCAGCAATGGTGAGAGGTGGCTCGTCTTCAGGCAAACTGAAAGCACATGTGCTGTGTGGACAGGCGGGCCAGTAATACTGCATCTTAAAGCTTCTGGGGAAGCCAGACACTTGGGACTGTGATGAGCAGTCTCACTATTTCAAAATATTAGCTCTTAATTACAGAAAAATACCGTAGGCTAAAAACAAACTAACAAAAAACGACTTGTCTGGAATTCAAATTTGGCTCCCCATAATTTTGCACCTTTGCTGTAGAAAAGCAGGAAAGATTCTGGGATCAGTAGTTAGCATGATGGCTATGTCACTGAATTCTCATGTAGTCAACCATGGTTTGAGTACCAGACCGGGTGGCTTAAACTCACACCGGGCACACGTGCATGAGAAGGGACTGCAGCGTGGCCATCTCCCAGGGAGATGATTTCTTGCTTTCTGTCTCTCTGGCAAGCGCATGCGCCCTATAGCAAAAACCTCTTTAATAAAAAAAAAAAAAAAAAAGATATTCTTTTCCTAGGTGGCAGGTGAAATTCAAACAAAATTGGGAGTACTACCGCTGAGGAAACTGAGAGTGAAACAGGCTGAATGAAAGACTAATGAAATTTTAAAAGACATTGATTGCTGTGAAAAATGCAGTCTAGAATAAGAAACCTTCCACATTTGCAATTTTAACAGTTACTGCCTGGAAAACTTTCCATGCCAACTTGGGCTTCCTTTTTTTCCATCAGTGACTTTTGCTGTCTCACAGAGCCAAAGCCTAACTGACTCACTTGTAAAGAGGAAGTGCAGGGGCCAGCAGGTGGTGTAGTGATTAAAGCACTGGACTCCCACATGGCTGACTGTGGTTCAAGTTTCAGACCCCGGCAGCTTGAAGATCATGCCCGATAGGTGTGCATGAGTGCCCCAAGTCCTGAGAGGTGAATGGAGGAGAAAGGATTGCAAGGGAAAATAGTGAACCATCACTTTCATGGCATGTACTCCGATGTTCGGCGATCTCCAAAAGAAGAGCATCATGCATGATAATGTCTTATTCATTAGTTTCCAGAAGAAAACGAGTGCTGTCATGTTTACTTTAAAAGTAGATCCTGGACCCGGTGGCTTAAAACTCCGTCCGGGCGCGTGTGCGTGCGTGCCCAAGATTCTAAGAGGAGACTGGAGAAGGGGAGAAGGGACTGCGGTGTGGCCATCCCCCTGGGGGGTGATTTCTTGCTTTCTGTCTCTCTGTCTCTCTCTTTCTGGCCAGCACACATGCCCTATAGCAAAAACCTCTCCAAAAAAAGAAGGAAAAAAAAAAGTAGGTTCTGGGGGACAGCAGGTGGCATAGTGGTTAAGGTGCTGGACTCCCACACAGCCGACTGCCGTTCGAGTTCTGGACCTGGTGCCTTGAAATTCAAGCCGGGTGCATGTGTGCACATGCACAAAATTCCGAGAAGAGGTTGAGGGGTGGGTATCTACCCTATGGGGTGATTTCTCACTTTTCCCCTCACTGTCTCTCTGGTAAGCATGTGTGCCTTATGGCAAAATCTAAAAAAAAAAAAATAATAAAATAAAATAAAAGTAGGCCCTGTCCTGAGTGTGTGCTGTCACATCCTGCTGCCTGCTGTGTCGTGTCCTGAGAACGCCATCGGTTAGCTCTGGCTCTACAGTGGCTCTACAGTGGCTCACAATTACACAGGCATTTTGCCAGCTCAGATTTCTCCAATGACCTGTTTCTAATATTCACAAAATTTAAATTGAAGTTCATGTAAAATGTGTATGAAAAAACTATGTATAGATTTCAAAATGTTTTGCACCAAACTAAACTGGTTCTTTAATTCCATTTTCCCACAGACTTTGTGATGTCTCACACACAAAGGAGGAGTACTGGTTTGGTAAGAGGAACACTGATCACAGATCAGGACATCCCCCAGAGCATACAGCTCATGGAACAACTATGTGGTTACCTCGTTGTTCTCATGTTCCTAATGCCAATCACAATTCTGTCTTGCAAACACAAATGAGTGACAAAGAAAATGGAGAATCCTACTCAGGCACTGGGTGTATACTATAGCTCTTTTTAGTATTTGCTAAACTCACAATTTAAAAATTGAGTGTTGGGGCCAGCAGAGGCCATCACAGTTATGCCACTAGGCTCCCACATGGCCGATTGCAGTTGGAGTCCCAGACCTGGTGGAAAAGTCATGCTGAGTGTGTGTGCATGCATATCCAAGATCCCGAGAGGACAATGGAGGGAGAAGGGATTGTAGTGTGGCCATATCCCCGAGCAGGTGATTTCTCACGTTTTCTCTCACTGTCTCTGTCTCTCTCTTTCTGGCAAACACACGTGCCCTAAGACAAAAAATAGAGTGCTAAGTCCAGGTACCAATGCCTAAAGTTCAGCTTGTCCATTGTGGAAATCAGTGATAGTTAAACTATCACCAGTCACCTTTCTTGTAAATTAAAAAAAAAATAAAAAATCATCAACTTTTTAAAAGGGAGGGCTGCAACAGTATTAATGCCTCAAATCTGGAGCTCCATAACATACCTCTGATGTACGCTCATTCATGCCTAACTCCCCACCTTGTGTCTCCTAGCTGGTTCCAAACTCTAAGGAGGCAGCTGATTGAAATTGACAAGCATTCTGCTCAAGGAGCTTCAGCAAGCACAAATCTTTTCCATTTCAGTTCTCCGGTTGCTCAAAGGAATGAACTGACAGCGAAGCAGTGGAGTGGAAAGGCACATGGACATTCTCTCTCCTTCCATCGGCACCCACATTAACAGTAAACCCGGGCCTACACAAAGCTCCTTTTAGGAGGCGTTAGCTAACTAGGCTGAAAACGACTATTACTACCACAAACACAGAATGTGACCCCAGGAGTGAGGTAACTGCCCCATCCGCAGTGGACCGAAGGCAGTCTCTTCACTGTTTTCTCTGTGTTATGAGAAAGCAATAGATGTCTACTTTTATTTATACTGGCTTCCAGGTCTTTGAAATCTTCTCCTGCCTCAAACATCCATCTGCCCATCCATCTATTTATGCATCCAACCAACCAAATATGTTGACATCTGCTTTATGTAGAGCACCACAGCAGCTGAAGTAGGAGAGAGAGTGATACAATATCATCGGTACTGTTGTCTTGAGTCTCATACCCCAGTACAGGTATCGGCTATCTGCAAAGTATGCCACGGCTCTACCACGTCCCCTGAAAATAATTGCACGAGTGAAAACTTGGCGACCCTCCACTAACTGTCCCTCAATCCACATACACTTGTATTCTATATGCTTGTTATGTGACCCACTACATTTTGTACGCTGGTTTCTCAGGTCCTTCTGCCCTTATATATTCTATTTTAAACTTTTTATTTTATTATTTTAAGAAACAGGACCAGCAGATGGAATAATGGTTACTTTGCTGGATTCCCACGTAATCGACTGCAGTTTGAGTCCCGGACTCAGCAGCTTAAAACTACCCAAAGCACATGTGTGTGCGTGTGTGCGTGTGCACACCCAAGATCCCAAGAGGAGAATGGAGGAGAAGGGACTGTGGTATGGCCATCGTCCTGAGGGGTGATTTCTCATTTTCTGTCTCTCTTTCTATTTTTCTGACAAGCATTCATACCCTATAGTAAGTATCTCTTATAGAAAAATTATTTTATTTTTATGGAAAAGAGAGTACAGAAGGAGAATGAGGGAGAGAAAGAAAGAGGAAGAGGTATTTTATTAATGTTTTTTAGACCCACTGGGTCCAGGACTCAAAACACAGTTGACTACATCGTGAGAGTTCAGTGACGAAATAACTATGCCATCTCCTGGTCCCAAGAAAGAGTTTTTCTTAAGAGACTTTTGCTATAGGGCAAATGTACTCACTAGAGAGACAGAAATCGAGAAATCACCCCCCCCCAAGGGGGGATGGCCATACCACAATCCCTTTTCCTCCATTCTCCTCTTGGGATTTTGGACACACATGCACACGTGCCTAGTGTGAGCTTTAAGCCACCAGGTCCAGGACTCGAATCACAGTCAACTATGTGGGAATCCAGTGTCATAACCATTGGATAGGGTCAAGAGCCTGGAGTGTTTAAGGCTGGGAGGGGAATCAAAATCAGGCTTCCCTTACAGCTTCTGCCCCACGTAGCAGTGGCCTCCCACTGTGCCACTGTGGCTGGCCCTGGCTTGAAATATTTTAAAATTTGACATTTACTTTTTCTAGGTACTGGACATATGTTTGAGGTGAATCATAGTACATAAATTTGGTTTTGATTTTCGTACACAGTGAACCAATGATACCTTTCTTCTTTTTTTTCCCCAAGAGGACAAAGTCTGCATTTGGAAAAAAAAATAATCTTCATTCAACTCTATTTTCTTTCTCTTCTTTGTTGTGGGTTTTTGCAAGAAGGCTAGCAAGTAGAGAACATATATTACCATTAGGATTTATATTCCTCTTTTGGATGACTATTCCTTACTTCCAAGAAAAGAAACTAATTTGAAATGATGTCTTTTTTAGGAATTCAGAAATATTTGTCATTGGATTAATTAAAGAGAGTCTCATCAAGGCAGAATTTTGCTTTAGGGGAGACAATGAGGTTTAGCTTTCTTTCTCATTCTCTAAAAGTTTATAATTAAGAGTTCTCAGGGAAGGTGGCTGCTGGAATGGCTAGGTAAGAGCAGAATTCCCCTTCAGAATTATTTCTTCTGACCTTTTCTTAGGCAAATATGCTCCATTGACAGTCACAGAGAAAAATGGCCTGCTAGTGAGCTAGCCACCTTCTCGCGTGGCAGAATTAATTTTAGAAAGTGGTTTAGGGGGACCAGCAGTTAGTGTAATGGCTGTCGCTGGACTCCCATGTAGTAGACTGTGGTTCGAGTCTTGGACCCAGTGGCTTAAACTCACGTCAGGCGTGTGTGCGTGCGTGCCCAAGATCCTGAGAAAAGAATGGAGGAGAAGAGATTTCGGCATGGCCTTCCCCCCTGGGGGGTGAGTTCTCGCTTTCTATCTCTCTGTCTCTAGCTGTCTGGCGAGCGCATGCGCCCTATATCAAAAACCTTTCCAAAAAAAAAAAAAGTGGTTTAGGGACCTAGATGCTGAGACTGGCATTTCAGGAAATCTTAGCTCCAATTCCGTTTCCAGCGTTTCATTCTATGGGGTTAAAGATAATGTTAAACAGCGTCAGTTTTGAAATAGAGGCAGAATTTTTGTCTTGGAGTTTTGCCAATTAATTAATAAGTTATCATGGAGGGCTCGGCTAAAAGAAACACCTGTAACACTGAATACAAGAATAACGGAGAGTAAGGGAAGGCGAGGATTCGGTTTCTTCTTTCATGGATTAGAGCAACTGCTTCTCAGGTCAGAAAAAGTGAGAACAGTTTACTTTTCTGAAAGTAAGGCAGTGAGGTAATTTACATTATAATATAATCTCTTCTCCAGTTAAAGTCTGAATTATGGTCCATCTGAGTGTGAATTTTTCAGTCATTTCCTACTTCTACATAATTTTTGCCCTCTGCTACATACAGACATTTCTACTGAGTTATGAAACCTCATAATAGGATGTGTCTGGAGAAGGCAGCATTTATGTTAAATACTCGGGGATAACCCTGGGGTGCACTGGTGTATGGGGTTCTCTGGACAATGACGGCGTAGAGTTTAGAGGTCTCTAAGAAACTGTCTACCAGTCGCATTCTAACTGGCCACTGGAAACAGAATATCACATTCTGTTACTATGTAGCTATTTCAGGTTCTCAATGACTATGATAGATTTTAATCTAGGAAACGTCAGTTTCCTTCCTTAATTCTTTTTTCTTTTTCAAATTTTTTTGCCATAGGGCACAAGTGCTCAGAGAGAGACAAAATGAGAAATCACTCATTCTCCATGGAGATAGCCACACCATAACCCCTTTTCCTCCATTCTCCTCCTGGGATTTTGGGCACTCACAAACACACCTGGTGTGATTTTCAAGTGGCAGGGTCTGGGTCTTGAACAGCAGACCCTGTTGGAATTCAGTGCCTTAATCACTATGTCACCTGTTGGCCCTTTTCTTCCCATTTTAATCATTACATCATAATTTAAAGTTATTAAAATTAAGAATATTGAAAGTCTTGTTATAAATGAAACCAGTGAAGTCATCTGCAATTTATACATTACCAAGTGAACTAGAAATTAATTATTTTACTTTATTATGTAAATAGAAGTTAGGTTTCTTTATTATTATTATTATCTTCCTTCTCTTTTCTATCTCTCTGTCTCTAGCTGTCTGGCGAGCGCATGCGCCCTATATCAAAAACCTTTCCAAAAAAAAAAAAAGTGGTTTAGGGACCTAGATGCTGAGACTGGCATTTCAGGAAATCTTAGCTCCAATTCCGTTTCCAGCGTTTCATTCTATGGGGTTAAAGATAATGTTAAACAGCGTCAGTTTTGAAATAGAGGCAGAATTTTTGTCTTGGAGTTTTGCCAATTAATTAATAAGTTATCATGGAGGGCTCGGCTAAAAGAAACACCTGTAACACTGAATACAAGAATAACGGAGAGTAAGGGAAGGCGAGGATTCGGTTTCTTCTTTCATGGATTAGAGCAACTGCTTCTCAGGTCAGAAAAAGTGAGAACAGTTTACTTTTCTGAAAGTAAGGCAGTGAGGTAATTTACATTATAATATAATCTCTTCTCCAGTTAAAGTCTGAATTATGGTCCATCTGAGTGTGAATTTTTCAGTCATTTCCTACTTCTACATAATTTTTGCCCTCTGCTACATACAGACATTTCTACTGAGTTATGAAACCTCATAATAGGATGTGTCTGGAGAAGGCAGCATTTATGTTAAATACTCGGGGATAACCCTGGGGTGCACTGGTGTATGGGGTTCTCTGGACAATGACGGCGTAGAGTTTAGAGGTCTCTAAGAAACTGTCTACCAGTCGCATTCTAACTGGCCACTGGAAACAGAATATCACATTCTGTTACTATGTAGCTATTTCAGGTTCTCAATGACTATGATAGATTTTAATCTAGGAAACGTCAGTTTCCTTCCTTAATTCTTTTTTCTTTTTCAAATTTTTTTGCCATAGGGCACAAGTGCTCAGAGAGAGACAAAATGAGAAATCACTCATTCTCCATGGAGATAGCCACACCATAACCCCTTTTCCTCCATTCTCCTCCTGGGATTTTGGGCACTCACAAACACACCTGGTGTGATTTTCAAGTGGCAGGGTCTGGGTCTTGAACAGCAGACCCTGTTGGAATTCAGTGCCTTAATCACTATGTCACCTGTTGGCCCTTTTCTTCCCATTTTAATCATTACATCATAATTTAAAGTTATTAAAATTAAGAATATTGAAAGTCTTGTTATAAATGAAACCAGTGAAGTCATCTGCAATTTATACATTACCAAGTGAACTAGAAATTAATTATTTTACTTTATTATGTAAATAGAAGTTAGGTTTCTTTATTATTATTATTATCTTCCTTCTCTGCTCTCATGAATTTTGGATTTAATTTTAGTAAAAATATGCTCCATGGAATAGAATGATGTCCTGCCAATCTGGAATCCTTCAATAGATTCTGAGATCTCTGCATGGATACCTGAAGTTCTTGCATATGTGGAAAAAAGGGATGACCATCATAGTTAAGAAATTTACAGAGAAATTATACTCATTGTCTATAGAAAACTATAGTTTTTACTATGCCCAAGTCCAATTGCGTTTAATTGTAATGTATCGCTTTCGATATTTGTGACCAGGTCTTCTAACATCTCTTGTCTTCTCTTTCCTCGCGCCCACTTCCGGTATCTCTCTGACCCTCACTTGCAGTGAGCTGCAGCTGAATGACAAAATCCCTCCCAAACGGGAACACAGTCCAAATGGCGTGGGCCAGTTCAGACCTCACACATTTTACCCACTGTGTCTCTGCACTTTTGCCCTTCCAGGGGATGGCAGATGACAGGGATGCCTTGTAGGATGACAGCGTCACAAGATAAAAGGATCCTGGGCCCTCAAACACCAAGTGGAGAAAGCCCCTCTCCCACTGGCTTGGAAATCCACTGTAGAGATTTATGACTTCTCCTGTATTGATCCTTACAACACTTGAGGTTCTTTGTAACTGCAGTGGAGCGTCTTCTAACTAGTCCAGAATTATACTGTTTTGAGTTCTTTATAAAGCTCATCTAGTATTCCAAATACTCTTAAGAACTGGTGCAATTGGGACCAGCAGTTAGCGTAACGGCTATGTCGCTGGACTCCCGTGTAGTCAACTGCGGTTTGAGTCCTGGACCCGGTGACTTAAACTCACGCTGGGCACATGCGCATGCGTGCCCAAGATCCCGAGAGGAGAATGGAAGAGAGGGGATTGCGGTGTGACCATCCCCCCTGGGGGGTGATTTCTCTCTTTCTGTCTCTCTGGCAAGCACACACACCCTATAGCAAAAACCTTGGGGGCGGGGGAGATCTGGTGTAATTCAAACTGGTATTTTCTGTATAGCCATCCTAGATCCTTTTATCCTGATGCAGATGATAGCTTTCTGACCTGATTTCATACACTAACCCACTGGCTATTAATGAGAGGGAGACATTCATCTATAGGCTTTTTGGCCATCAAGACAAACAGAGAAACACAGACAGTTACATATTCTTTTCTTTTCTCTTTTCTTTTCTTTTCTTTTCTTTTCTTTTCTTTTCTTTTCTTTTCTTTTCTTTTCTTTTCTTTTCTTTTCTTTTCTTTTCTTTTCTTTTCTTTTCTTTTCTTTTCTTTTCTTTTCTTTTCTTTTCTTTTCTTTTCTTTTCTTTTCTTTCTTTCTTTCTTTCTTTCTTTCTTTCTTTTTTGGAGAGATTTTAGCTATAGGGCATGTGTGCTCACTGGAGAGACACAGAGGGACAGAAAACAAGAATTTATCCTCCAGGGGAAATGGCCACACTGCAATCCCTCCTCCTCCATTCTCCTCTCGGGATGTTGGGAACACATGGACATGGGCCTGGTGTGAATTTCAAGTTACCAGATCCAGGACTCAAACCACGGCCAACTACATGGAAATCCAGCAATGTAACCATTGCTCCATCTGCTGGTCCTGACAGTTACATATTTTAATTTTCAGTAGGGAATAAAACACACCAGTTTTGAATGGAGGAAAAGAAAGCATTCTACAGTGCTAAATTATAAAAGATGTTTCAAATGTGAAACTTAACATGGGAAAGTTTGTTATACAATAGAAAATATCCTCAATGGCATGCCTAGAACAAATGGAATTAACATAGGTAGTAGTATGGTAGGTTAGAGGATCTTTTTTTTTCCTTTGGAGAGGTTTTTGCTATAGGGCACGTGCACTCGACAGAAAGAGAGAGACAGAGAGAAAGAGAGAAACCGCCCTCCAGGGGGATGGCCACGCCGCAATCCTTTCTCCTCCATTCTCCTCTCAGGATCTTGGGCACGTACGCACACGTGCCTGATGTGAGTTTTAAGCCACCAGGTTCGGGACTCGAACCACTGCTGACTACATGGGCGTCCAGCGACATAGCTGTTATGCTAACTGCTGGTCCCAGTTACAGGATCTTTTGATTATGACTATGGTTATGCAACTCTGTGGAGTGTCAGGGTAATCAGGAGCAAATATGTAATTGCTATTCACTGACCACAGCTCAAAAATCAGACATACCTAAGTGACCACATGCAATTTAGAACCATCTAGAAAATAATTCAATAATTGCTTATCATTTTTTTTAAAATGAGGATTATATCTTTACAAATATGATTGTGGTTTCTCTCAAGTCTGGCCTTGATGACAGTCAGTTCCAAATTACCAGTTGAGGGTGAACCTATTACACTAAGACCAGAAAAGCTGAAGGTTTGACCAATATCCTTTTGTGAACATTAGAGAACCTAATCCAGATTCTTCTCTAACAGAAGACTTTCAGAGATACCTGCCGAAACAGCCAGAACACACACACACTCACACACATGCACGAGCATGCTTATATACACATTCACACAGATTACAGAGATTTCTGGGTCTGTCACAATTTATAGCCAAGCACGTACTTAAGACTAAAAAGTTACTCTGTCCAGTATAATAGTACTGTATTTCCAAAGCAGAGTTATTATCACAACTTATTAAGACTGCATCAGCCTGCCCCATTTGAGCAAAGCAGGTTCTTGATGAATCCGAATAAAACAATTATTTGAAAATACATGTAAGATGGCCTTACTAGATGTGAATTAATTACACTCTGTAAGTTAATTGATGTTGCTTTCTAACAGATTATACTACATTCTTTATGTCTGATAATAGCTATTTAGTTAGTAGAATCAACAGTTGATTGGGGCCATAGTTATTTTGTTACAGAAAGATGGTATCAGTTTACAATATGGGGCTTGTCACCTCTCTATTGTGGGGGGGGGGAAGTCAACTAGATTATCTAAAAGTGGTATCAGGGCATTACAATATTAAGAAATTAAATATGGTCAAATTTCATAACATTTATATTCTCTACCACAATTTCTTTTATATAAAAATTGCACAGATAAATTTTACTCTCAATTGTGGTAATTTGACTGTTCAGTTCTTTACTGTGAAATATTTCCCAGCTAATTTTTATAATTTTTCATTTTAAAAAATTACTAAAATAATCTTGAGACCACTGGTTCCTAAGAAGAAAAAAATAATTTTTTAAACTATATATATATCTACATAGCCTCTACATGTTTTGGCAAATTTAAATTTTAAAGTTAAGACAAATTTCCCAGTTCTTACATTGTGCTGCCCTAAAAATACTTGGTAAAACCCAAATTTTATAATACTTAGTCTCGAGGCCTCTTTCAGCTTAGGGGTTTCTATAGTGTCATTACTGTAGCAAACGGAATTAGCTTCGCACAGCTGGACTCACTGAAGTGCCACAGAAGGGCCAAAGCCTGTCAGCGCACGTATCATTCTTTCCTTGCAGCTGTATCCACCATTGGTCCTCTGGGTCTATTGTTAATAATTTTTAAATTGTTCTTTTGTTTCGTCAATGGCCTCAAGCTACTTTAAATTTCCATTCTGGATCAGCCTGTGCATCTTTTAAATATTTTGTGTTCTTAATTAGCATATGTTAATTAATAATTCCTGAACTAGTCTCCCTGAGTAATTTAACCACAACTCCAAATTAAAAAGCTCCTTATACGCAGAAGAAAAGCTGGTATTTTAAAATTGATTGAAAGCTTTTATCCCTCACAAAAAGAAAAAAATTCTTGTAGGTAAAATTGGAATGTATAATACATGATGGTTTCTTTAAGCATTGCTTTTATTTATAAAAATATCAGAGAAAAATTTGGGAAAGATTCCGTAATCTTAGCATTTTACAAATGATTTTGTTTTATTAATTTCTTTTGAACATATGTCCACATGTGGTCAATTAAATATATTAAAAATTTTTTTGATATAATGTAGCAATATCAACCTGCTCTTAGGAGTTTTATTTAGAGTTCTAGAGATAAATACAGATTTTTATATTTCTTCCATGAAATTCAACATCTTATCGCATATAAAAACATTCTGAGTAATTTAGCCTCTCTGTAAGATATTAAATTAAATATATGGTTTCTTTTTTCTTTTTTTAATTTGCTGGAGAGTGCATGTGCTTGCAAGAGAGAAACACAGAGAAGGATAGAGAGGGAGGGGAAAGAGAAAGAGAGAAGGAGAGAAAGAGAAAGCTAGAAAGCGTCTCCACCCAACACAGCGTGGGAGAAGCTAACAACACAATCTCACAATCCTTCTCCACCATTTTGCACCTTGCTCTCCTTTCAGGACTTTTGGCACGAACATCCAGTGGGTTTTTCAAGCCTCTGGGTCTAGGACTCAAACTCTGCAGTTGGCCAACTGGGATCCTCCACCTTGACTAATGTGCCACTGGCTAGCCCTTATGGCTTCCTTTTATTAAATCAGTTTTGCAGTGCTCTTCATAAATTTTTTCTTCATTTTTTTCCCCTTTATATTGCACTTACACTTTCTGAGCTTTCATCATGAGGAATGACCTGAGGCCAAATATACTTTTAAATTTTGACTGCGATGATTTATTTATAGTTAATTCACTCAAAGCTTTTTTAGTACTTAACAAACAAACAAAACAAAACCAATAGACACATAAGAAAAAGGTTGACCAAGTGTGGTAAAAGGAACAAGAGACATGATGTTAAATTAGGCATGAAAATTGGATAGGTTAAAATGTGGGGGTAATTCTTTTTAAAAGAATGGAATGGACTTCATAATTTTCATATATGTATGGGGACCTTTTGCATTATTTTAGCTCTTTCCATTTCTATAATATTTTTCTCATTCTAAATAAGATTGAAAAATATTAAAGAACTGACAATATATATAGCTACAGAACCTTTTCTTCTCTTTAGTTTATGTTTCCTATCTGACTAAAGTAACACCAGCTCTCTCTTGTATCTAGAGATTCCACTTTGGACAGTTTAAATGAAACTAGGTAAACCTTTTTTTTTCTGCCCCAATTTGCTAGAGGGTGCATGCACTCACTGGAAAAAGACAGGGAGAGAGACTGCAAGTGAGAAAATACTCCCCATAGGGATGGCCATAGCACAATCCCTTTTCCTCTATTTATCTTTTCAAAAATCTGGGCATGAATGCACACATACCAGCATGGTTTATAGCCACTGGGTCTGGGACGTGAACACCAGCCATGTGGGATCCACGCCACTTAATCACCATACCACCAGCCAACTCAGGTGCACCAATTCTTTATCATCCTTCCTTCCGATGCCTTAGTATAAATTTTGACTAGTAGAGCCCAGCTGGTGGCATGGTAATTAAGGAGCAGGACTACCACATCGCTGACTGCAGTTTGAATCCTGGGCCTAGTGGCTTGAAAATCACATTAGGTATGTGCGAGTGCGTGTCCAAATTCCAGGAGAAGAATGGAGGAGATTATGGCATGGCCATCCACTAGAGTTGATTTTTCATTTTGTCCCTCACTGTTTTTCTTTGTGTTTCTCTGGTAAGCACACGCACCCTATGGAAAGAAAAACTAAAAAAGAAAAGGAAAAAAAATACATTTTAGCTATGAACATGTCTAAGTCAAAGTATGAATCGATTAGATGAGGTTGGCCTTTCAGATTAAAGTAAATTAAGCCTATTTTATTTATTCACAACATTTTAAAATATCTGTATAATGATTTATGAAGTTTAACACACATGAATCTTTAATTTTTATCAGGAATCCTGTGATAAAAGGAAAGACACACTGGCACTTATTTTCTGCTTATCATTTTCATAACATTGCATGTCTTCATTTTTTTAATGCTAGAGGGCATGTGCACACATACAAGTCAGAAAGAGGAGAGAGCACCTGCCAGTGGGGGCTGGCCATGCCACATTCCTACTCCCTGCAGTCTCCCATCCCATCAGGATCCTGGGCACACACACACATGCCCAGCACGTTTTCCAAGTCACCAGGGCAAGCCTTTCAACCATGGTTGGGCACAGGGGACCCAGTTTCCTGTCCAGAGTACTTAAATGCTATGCTACAGGGTGGGTCCACGTTTCACATTGCATTAGCTCAGCTTTACAAAGTAAATGTGTTATCCTCATTTTCTGAGAGTAAAAGAGCAGATCAAGGAGTTTTCAATAATTGCCCACCATCGCAGCTTTGGTAAAGGGACAGCCAAGATGGAATTGAGCCTGTAGGACTGCTGGGTTTTAAGCCTTAAGGACCGTGCCACAGCTTAGCCACAGGGGCCAAGTTTCTGTCCACAAGTGCTTTGCCTGCCTTATACGCTCAGGCTGCGAAGCTCTGTGCACTGAGCCACTGCTGCTTACCTATTTAACCCTCAGTCGTCTTGTGGGACACAGATCTGAGTTGTTCTCTTGAGGATGTCTTTCCTGATTCCTAAACTGGACACCCCTTTTCTCTCATATAATCTGCATTCCTTAGCACTCCCCACAACTGGAATTAAATAACTAATAACTACGTTGATGAATAAAAGTTTCAGAGGGAAAAGGCTATTTATTTTGTGGTGGCCACAGAGCACTGTATCTTAGAAATGCTCATTAAATAAAGAAAGCGAATCCTTCCTTTTAAGTAAGTATCTGATAATTTGCATTAAATAAACATCTATTTTAATTACAGACCTAGAGCAATAATGAATAAGATATTTGTATAGTACTAAAATGTCAGTGAAGATTTTTAGTGCTAAAATATCAATGAAATATGTATATATTTACATATATACTTTTTAAAAATCTAGAGCTTTTTGTTTTTTTTTTTTAATGCAGTAAAACATTGCCAGAACGTGAATATTCCATGGCTTCAAACTGTGCCTGGTACACAACAGATATCATATCATCTGCATGATTATTATTGCTGTATTCTGTGAATATTTATTGTTTATATCTAATTACATGAATTTCTATCCATTCCCATTCCATCCAAATACCATTAGCTGTAGGAACCAGCAGTTAGCATAATGGCTATGTCACTGGACTCCCATATAGTCAACTGTGGTTCAAGTCCCAGACCCAGTGGCTTAAACTCACATCGGGCTCATGTGCATGCATTCCCAAGATCCCAAGAGGAAAATGGAAGAGAAGAAATTGCAGCATGGCCATGCCTCCTGGGGGGTGATCTTTTGCTTTCTGTCTCTCTGCCTCTGTCTCTCTGGTGAGCACAAGCGCCCTGTAGCAAAAACCTCTCAAAAAAAACAAATACCATTAGCTGTACATGTTTTCCATTCTTTGGTTTCTCAATTATGTTTATTATAATTTTATTGGCTTTTCTAATTTTGTATATGTATGTGACATTTCTTATAATTACATTTATCTTATATGACTCCAGAACTATCTTAGTGACTTAATATTTAATTATGTTTTTAGTTATTTTAATTAATTAATTAATCAATCAATTAATTAAATAATTTTGAGAGATATTTGCTGTAGGGTGTGTGTGCCCACTGGAGAAACAGAGAGACAGAATGCAGGAAATCATCCCCTGGGGATGGCCATGCCACAGTTGCTTCTCCTTTATTTTTCTCTTGGGATTTTGGCATGTGTTTTAAGCTATAGGACTCAAATTGCATTCAACTATGCAGAAGTACAGTAATGTAACTTCTATAGCATCTACCGGTCCCTATTTTACTTTATATTTAATGAATTGGAACTTATTTTGGTTTCTCATTAAAGATATAGAGTTAACTTTCTACGAACAACTTAAAAAAATATTGATATGATTGGGAACCACCAGTTGGCGTAATGGCTATGTCGCTGGACTCCCACGTAGTCGACCGCGGTTCGTGTCTCGGACCCGGTGGCTTAAAACTCACGCCGGGCGCGTGGGCGTGCGTGCCCAAGATCCCGAGAGGAGAATGGAGGAGAAGGGATTGCGGCGTGACCATCCCCCCTGGGGGGTGATTTCTCACTTTCTGTCTCTATGTCTCTCTCTGTCTGTCTGGCGAGTGCACGCGCCCTACAGTGAAAATCTCTCCAAAAAAAAAAATATTGATATGAGAATGCAAGTGGCTTGGGTCAGCAGGTGGTGTGGACGTTAAGGTGCTGGATCCCACATGGCCGACTATGGCTCAAGTCCCAGACCTGGTGGCTCAAAAATCATTCTGGGTTTCTGTGTGTGCATGTCCAAGATCCCAAGAGGAGAATAGAGGAGAAGGGATTACAGTGAGGAGGAGGATAATTTCTCACTGTCTCTCTCCCTCTTTTTTTCTCTGGCAAGTGGATGTATGCTATAGCAAAAATTGAAAGAAAAAAATGCAAGTGGGTGGGAAAAATTAATGTATTACTAGGATAGCATATGTAATATTGGATCATTGAGAAAGTCATGACATGCTTTTGCATAGAAAAAAATATGTCATGACTTTTCTGATGACCTAATATATAGGAGAATGGAGGAGAAGGGATTGCGGCGTGACCATCCCCCCTGGGGGGTGATTTCTCACTTTCTGTCTCTATGTCTCTCTCTGTCTGTCTGGCGAGTGCACGCGCCCTACAGTGAAAATCTCTCCAAAAAAAAAAATATTGATATGAGAATGCAAGTGGCTTGGGTCAGCAGGTGGTGTGGACGTTAAGGTGCTGGATCCCACATGGCCGACTATGGCTCAAGTCCCAGACCTGGTGGCTCAAAAATCATTCTGGGTTTCTGTGTGTGCATGTCCAAGATCCCAAGAGGAGAATAGAGGAGAAGGGATTACAGTGAGGAGGAGGATAATTTCTCACTGTCTCTCTCCCTCTTTTTTTCTCTGGCAAGTGGATGTATGCTATAGCAAAAATTGAAAGAAAAAAATGCAAGTGGGTGGGAAAAATTAATGTATTACTAGGATAGCATATGTAATATTGGATCATTGAGAAAGTCATGACATGCTTTTGCATAGAAAAAATGTAGAAAAATATGTCATGACTTTTCTGACGACCTAATATATTTTAATAACAAACATATATTAAGAATTTCAGAGTTTTAAGTAAAACAGTTAGCTCTAAAGGAAGTCACTTAAAAATTCCATAGTATCAGGTCTAAATGGGTATTATGTTTATTAACTTGTTCTTTGTTTTCCGGTGCTGTCTCCCACCCAGCAATCAGCCCTTCTCAGGTGGAGGAGGCTAAGTGAAGGTGTAATCTTGATCAATGATTTCTCCACACTATTTAATTGCATTTAAGGAGGTAAAAAATTACATTTGCCTCACACTTGCTGAAAGCAGCAGTCAACACCTTAAATAAACCTCATTTAATATGAATATAAACACACAAGCTCTCTCCTATAATGGAACTGAATTTTTGTTCTGCATGTAATAGATACATAATCACATGAAATAAAGACATGCTTTACTTTAAAATCATGTAGTTACCTATTCTCAAGCTCCCTAGATGTCTTGAGGGATCTGCAGAGTTACAAAAGTGACTTCTTATGGAGGAATAAATGCACCGTCACTGGAGTCAAAGACTTACTCGTTTGACAAATAAGGCTAACCATTTGTGATGTGCCAAAAGACATACTTCCAGACTAGTGGGGGAAGGCAGGGTACAGAAGCAATTTCAGTGCTATCTGCTAGGCCCTGTGATGGGGGGTAACCATAGCACGAATGGGTCCAGTTTCAGGGAACCAAGAAAAACTGAAAAACTCTCTGGACATGAGAGAGTTCAAATGGAAACTAGAAGGGGGCTAGAACTCCTCCAAGATGGGAGAAGCATTTTACTACACACAGCATGGATAGGGGCAGGGTCAAGGATGAGACTAACTTTTCAGGTAATGCAGAATGATGGGGAATAAAGAAACGGGGAATCACTGGGAAGCTGGAAGACAAGGCAGGGGCTGTGTATAAATGATCTTTCGTGGCACACTAAAGAATTTGACATCATTCCTAAGATAAAGAGAAGCCTATATAGATTTGCATTTTTGCAAGACCAGTTTGTATTATACAAGGTGGATGTACTGAAAACAACAACAACAACAATAATAATAATGATGATGATGATGATAAACCCAAGACCAGTGAGGAGAGAATGCATTCATCTACAAACCTAAACAGTAGCTTGGGAATTAAAAGTAGAGGGTCATTTAAAGACAACACTTACTTAGAATATCATATGCATAAACTGGGGGATGAAGAAGAAAGAGATTCAAAGATCACACCCCAACTTCTGGCCTGAGCATCTGGGGAAATGTAAGCTGTCGTCAGTGTACTGACATCTGCTAACAAACAGTGAAAACGGAAAAGAGATCCAACACAGGACTAGACAGCCATTGAAGGTTTGCCAGCATCTGTTTAAGCAATTGTCAATGGGATTCAAGCACTTGGGTTGGCAGTGAGGCTTAAATATGGAGAAAAGTAATTGGGCCACATGGGATTGCGTCCATTAATAAGAATGATCTACTGTGGTTGAGTAAGATGTGCTTGGCATCAGCTTGCAATTGCCAAAGTGATTGTCTCACTAATTAAAGAGGAGGAGGATACGGTAGAATTCTGGAAATATGTTCACCTATCTGAGGTTCAAGCGTTAGACCAGAAATGAGCTGAATCATTCCTCTCTCTGCAGTTGCATAATTAATGCATCACATTGAGTCGGCATTTGTCAAACATGTTTTTGCTAGTGTGAGCTGGGTAACCCTTTCGGAAGGATACTTAAAGTAGCAGCTATGAGTGTTCTTCATGTATCACCGGCGCCATGTACAATAAGAACTGTCTCACCTCTGTGCTTTCTTGGTCATTGTATGACACACATGGTTCATTCATTCATTCAACAAATATTCGTCCCATAGGTTCTAGGCACTGTTCTAGGCACTGGGAATAAAAGAGTGAATAAAGTCACAATATTGTTACTTTTCTAGGGGTTTAGTGGTTAAAGACAGATGATAAATAAATACATGTGCCAGATGGTGACAAATGTTATGAAGAATAATAAAGCATAGTACAGAGCTCGGTATGTGCAGGGAGAGCGATGACGAGGCGAGGGGGATGTGTACCTGCTGATGGAAGTGGGGCAGTTATGGCAAGCTTCTCCGACAAGGTGATGCCCGAGCCATGTGAAGGGCCCAGGTCAGAGCCCTGTGGCTATTTATGGGAGGAGCGATTCCGGCCGAGGGCACGGCAGGCGCAGGACTTGACCGGGTGCTGTGTGAAGTGCAGCAGTGGAAACAAAGACACAGGAGACAAATGAGGCCCTGGATTCAAGAAACCCACACCATCATACAGAGAAAAGGTAGAAAGCAGAAGGCACAATATGAAAAACGAGGATGTTATTTCTTCTGGTGAAATGAATTAGCAAACAAAGTGCTAATTTAAAAATGCGAATAACAAATGACATAAATGCTGCATCTGTTTCCAAATGACACGGAAGATCTGGCAGTCCCTCAAGTTTGGCTCATATCCAGATTTCAATAGGGCTTAGGACACGGTCTTGCCCTAGAGAAGTGAGCGTGGCTAATGTCCTGAGTGCTACTGTCGGCCTCCTTCACGTGGCTGCGTGGCGGTGCAGCGGTACAGCACACCCATGTGGGAAGGTTCCAAGTTGGTGGCTGGAGACCTCCCTGAGTTGGCCCGGCACATGTCTGCCGACAATCCACGACTGGCTGAAGCTGGGATGGACCAGGCTGGGGGGTGCTGTCTATGTCACTCTTACGGAAGAAATAAATAAAATAAAATAGAGCAAACCCATCTCATTCATAGGTTCTCTTTAACATCAAATCGAAAGTTTGGAGCACCCACCAGCAGAGTCCTGGGAAGGAGTTTGTTTTCTTCCTGTTCTATCTTCACGTTGTAATACCGGAAAAGGGACTTGGGCCTGGTAGATAAATAGATACAGAGCTAATAGAAAATGAGTGAAGAGAAAATAAATGCCCAGCATTTAAATGACATTTGAGAAGACGTAACTCTTGCAGAGGAAAATTAAAGGTGCACTTGGGAGAGCTCCGCACAGAATCTCCCACAAGGTGATGTGCTTATAGATGTTAAGGGTTCTCAGCACGGACAGACCAGGCCAACATGGCATATTCAGGAACTGGGTAAAGACTTAGCACAGACTGTACATCTAAAGGGGGTTGCTTAGACAGCACTGCATTCTGTGAATAGCAGTTGCAGCTGCAAAACTGAGGAATCGTGGTGGCATGTGCAGAAACAGCCCGGCGTCCATAAACAGGTCTTTCTGTTACACCTGCTTGTGGGTCATGACTGATGTCTGCGTCATCACCAACATGTCCGGTAATGGGATACTTGGCCTCCCATGGAACCACATGTGAGAGATCTTCAGAAAGTTCAAGGGGAATGCGTGCTATGGAAACGACAATCTATGTGAGAAGTCTTATGCTGATGGTACACCGGAGCCCTATGCAAGTCCAGGTAGAGCACCCAATGTGTCTCTGGGGCTTAGAGGAAAGCTTTGGAGAGTAATTTCGAATTGATCAATATAAGCAGACCAGACCAAGACGGGAATGGAGATATGGAGCATGACCAACAAACAGGTAGTGGTGGTCAACACACGGAAGTCCAGAGGTGACAGAGATGTTGATGCCTTCAGGAAACTGAAGATTTCTTCAGAACTGAAATACCAGAGATCTGAGCCTTTTATGCCCTAATCCAAGTGGCAAAGGGGATATACTGAAGACTTTTAAGCAAAGGAATGCAAATTTGATCCAAGAAGATAAGGAGGCAATGCTATAAAATATTTGAAGAGGTTAGAGAACAGACTAGTCAAAACAATTTGAAATTTCAAACCTCTAGAAATGTGACTTCTGTGATCTTCAGGTATAACGAATGCCTTTTAACCAAAAACTAAATAAAAATTAAAAATACACTAAAGTAAACTAAATGTTTATTTCCCATCAAAAAAACAAAAACAAAACCCCAGCTATTTAGCAAACCAGAACAAATATGTCTATAAAGAATAAAAGACTTAAAGACTATTCTCCAGAAACAGTGACAGACAGGTTCCTTGCAAGTTAGGGATCTCTGGTTGACTGACATTGTTTAGGAAAGACCACTCCTTCCAAATCCAAGTAAGAATAAAAGGAGAAGCAGGAAGACATCTCAGCCCCGTACACAAATATGGGAATGAAAAGCAGAAGGAGCTCAACACGAAGATAGAGAAGGGCAACACGGATGAGCAGCAGGGACGCTGGCCAGGTGGTAGAGGCTGGCGGACACCGTCACAGCGAGAAGAGGATAGCCTGGGACTGGATGGCAGATATACAGCTCTGAAACAGGGTTTTTGAAAAACAAAACAAAATAAAAACACCAGAGGAGCCAAATACATTGCTCTACATGGCTAATATACAAGCAGCCAATGTATAGTTATTTTTTAAAACTCTTTTCAATTCATATTAAACAGTTCCATGGCACATAAAAGAATCAAAGTCCATCGAAGTCCACAAAATTACTTTTTAGTACAGATTTTGTATCTGTTCAAACTTTTTGTGACAAAGTAACTGGGCAGCTAAACAATGATGTCTATTACTGCTAATGTTTCTAATAATAAAAGTAACATTGTCTAAAATGTCTCCATCTAATATAGGAGTCACTAGCCCACGTGGTCAGTGAACATTTGCACTGTGGCTAGCGTAAGGAACTGAGTTAAAATTATTATTTACTTTTAATTAAGTTAAAAACTCCTGACATTAAGTTTAGTTCAGCTTAGAAAAGCTTTATGAAAGCATACTAGATAATGTAATTATGTTTGAATATGTGAATCAGCTTTTTGAAGTATAAATTTTATGAAACCTAAGGATAGACTAAGAATTTTCAACGAAAATTTGACATCCAAATTGAGGTGTACAGAATGTGTAAAACAGACCAGATTTTGAAAATTTCATATGAAAAAATAATATAAACTATTTCATTATCATCTTTATGTGGATTATATGTTGAAATGATAATATATGTTGAGATGATAATGTTGGGTTAAATAAAACATTGAAATAATTTAACCCAATTCTTTTCTCTTTTAAAAACGCATCTACTAGAAAATTTATATAGCGGCCATTCTTTTGTAAAGTGCAGGTTTGTCTGTGCAAAATAAGTAACTCTCCAAAGTTTCAGAATTAAAATAATTACCATGTAATAAATCTTTGCTATGCTATAGACTGTAGATTAGCACACTTCTCCTTATAAGGTAGATAGTGAGTATTTTAGGCCTTTTTTCTACCACATAATCACAACTACTCAACTGCCTTTACAATGTGAAAGTTACCATAGGAAATATATATTGGGTTGTCAGAAAAGTCATGACAGTTTTTCTAATCAAAAGTGCATCATGACTTTTTTTTTTTTTTTTTTTTTGAGAGATTTTTTCTATAGGGCGCGTGCGCTTGCCAGACAGACAGAGAGAGACATAGAGACAGAAAGCAAGAAATCACCCCCCAGGGGGGATGGTCACGCCGCAATCCCTTCTCCTCCATTCTCCTCTCGGGATCTTGGGCACGCACGCACACGCGCCCGGCATGAGTTTTAAGCCACCGGGTCCGGGACACGAACCGCGGTCGACTACGTGGGAGTCCAGCGACATAGCCATTACGCTAACTGCTGGTTCCCCATCATGACTTTTCTAACAACCCAGTAAATAAATGAGTGTGGCTGTGTTCTAATAAAACTTTATTTACAAATAAAAGTGTCAGGATGCCCATAGGCTGCAGTTTGATGACCTCTGCTCTGGACGTTACTCAATCCATATTTCACACAATATTTCTAAAAAGCACAGCAATGCTGGTAAATAGAACTTACATGTATTTATATTTAGGAAGGCAGAACAGAGGCATAAAAGATGATGCACTCTGTTAAAGTGTACAATGAACACACAGGTAGGGCAGCAATTATAAAACAGAAGAGTTCATTGTGATAACATGCTAAGAAAAATTCCTGTACTATGTGAACATACCAAAACTTGTCAGACTCTTACTCTGGTCATCCAGGAATATGTTTTTCTAGAAATACTCACATTACCCTTTCAAAAATTCTGTGTTCAAGGGGCCAGGGAGTGACACAGTGTTAATGCAATTGGACTGACATGGGAGGGTCCAGGGTTCACATCCCAGGTCCTCTCTGCAATCTAAGGGGGTGTCTGTCTATGGTTTGGGTGGGCTGAGGCTGGGGGGGTGAATCAGGGCATGAAGACCCTGTTGGGATCTCTCTCTCTCTCTCATGAAATAAATTAACTAATCAATTAAAAAAATAAGGTTCTTGAGTTAAAATAATTGATTATTCTACAATTGAACATTTTGAAAATTTGCTGTATTTGTACAATCAAAGCCGCTGTTTGAGACTTTCCAAAAATTTGTTATTTTCATAAATTCTGAATCTCTGCTGGCCAGATATCATCTGCCAGTTTGCTGATAAACTGCATATTAAACAGATTCAAGAACAGGGTTACCAGGTAAGAATGATTTCATAATGTGCACAAACAGTGCAGTTTGCTAGGAAGTAAATAGCAAACTTTATATTAGTCATGTTATTATTCTAATTTTCTTTAAGATGATGATTTGACTTGATCTTGGTCTTATTTTATTTGTAACTACTAATAATTGGCTACAATGACTAAAATATGAAACATAAAAAACCCTTAATAATAACATAAAGTGAAAAGGAAATAACTGAAGCTTTTAATATAATGCCTTTAGCAAAATCTGAGGTAGAATATAATCAAGCTATTTAACAGCAGATGACAATGAATCCAGAGCGTAGTGCATTTTTTGGTAGCACAATATACTCTAAAATGCCATAATTGCTTCTTGCATGCTTCATGCCCATTTATATTTCAGTAATGCTCAAAAGCTGCATCATTTAACTGAAATAAAGGATACTGTAAATTAGGTTAGTAATTTAAATTATTTGCATCGCTTCATAAATGCAAAATACCCAATTTATATGTTACGGATGCGATCGCTGAGTTTTAGATGACTGCAATTCATGCACTGACTTATGAATGCAAAGTTTCCATTTTCAAAATCCCCTATCTCTAGGAATTAAAATTCAAGGCTGAAAAAATGAGTTACCAGGAAGTTACATGACATACCATACTGCACCCCACAAAAATGTCTAATGATTATATACAAACCAAAAATTACAATACATTTTAAAGAGCACACTTAGAAGAATGGCGGTTTTGACTCTAGCAGTGAAGTGGGTTAGATGTTTTTGATTTAAGAGTCAGAGGAGCATGATGGAATTTTTCCAGGTTGAGCTTATGACTTACTTTCAGAAACAGAACTACTCCCTGGAACACGGATGGAGCTATGGAGGTGTGGAATAGGAGCAAGAGCTGAACGGGTATTTAACTTGTTCCACTTCACATCATGTCTCTCTAATACACTGAGTGCCTTTGCAGGTTCTTCACCTCAGGAGGCCAAGCACCCCCAGTAATAATGGTTCTGGGGTGCTTTAGACCCAGACATCACTGATAAATGTCAACTTTTTTTTTTTTTGAAAGTGATTATGTATCTAATGTGTCTAGTACTGATTTGACTAATGGTAGGTACTTAATAAATGGGAATCTTTATTTTATCTATTATCATTGTTGTCATCATTCAAACTTTTATTTTAACTTTATTTATTTATTTATGTACTTATTTATTTTCCAATTTTGACCAGATAGAGACAGAGACAGAGACAGAGGAAAAGTGGAAAAGGAAGTCACCAGGTCTGGGACTTGAACCATGGTTGGTTATGTGGAAGTCCAGCACCTTTAACCACCATGCCACCTGCTGGTCCCTCATTCAAATATATATCCCCTAAATTCCACTACTTCTGGGAGACCATATATATTTTTAAAAGATTGGCACGTGGGGTCAGTTCATGCTGATTTTAGATACGCTCTCTAATGTACGGTTTGGTAATCTAGCAATATACATGTATGTATTTACTATTTAACTTGTGCTGGCATTTAATGGTAATATAGTCAAAATAGCTCATTTGATCATCAGAATAATCTTAGGAGGTAAGCACTATTATATTTATTTTACAGATGAGAAAACTGAGGCATAGTTGTTTAGCGCTAGCTTTTAATTATTAAGCATAGCATTAATTATTCAGATACCTTTATAAAACCCAAATTTGATTTTTTTTTTTTTTTAAGGAAAATTTAGTTGCTCTTTCTGGCTAAAATGTACAAAGGAAATATACTCTTTTTTTTTTTCCCTAAGAAACCTTTTATTCTGTATTGTTTTTATTTCCTGACTTTTATTTTCTGCATTTAAACATCACTTTTTGGAAGCTTTATTTTTGTTTGTTCATTTATTTATTCCAAGACAAAGAGAAAGATAGAAATAAAGACAGCAATCTTGAGGGTCTCATTACTGTGAGCCACTCTCAGCTACAGCCTGCCCTGGGTCATGAGCACACACGTGCCTGGTGTATTTGGGGAAATCTGAACACAAACTCAGAATCTTCCCATGTGGATCTGCCTGTAGAAAACATTGCCATGTATCGCTCTGCCATCATCCTACTCTTAAACCAAGGAACTAAATAATGAACTCACTAGTCAAACCGCTAACAACGGCAACAACAATCCTCAAAGACCAGGAAGTAGGTGGTTTCCTCTCCTGTCTTGGCTCCATCATCGTTTTCTTCTATGCACCAGGAAGCTCCTGATTTTGCTTCTTCCCCTCAGGATTCTATGGCCTCACTTCTGCCTCTCCTGCTCTCTGCCCTGGCTGTTCAAGTGTAGTACTAGAATGTGGGAAAGACTTGCTTCACCCAGAAAAATGACCCATCTATCTATATTCGAAGTACGTTGTACTAACCAAATTTACATAATCAATTATTTCTATATGAGAGAATGGTTAACAATGATTTCTTTCCACCACAGGTGTGCACATACATGAGTGCATGTGTCCTGCCTCCTGCCTACACACACACATTGCCGTAAAAGGCCAGTTCTGACTAATCTCCATGTAAGCAAATGGTCAAGACCTCAAGACCCAATGACAGGTCCAACATTTTATTTTGAAATGAGGAAATGAAAAGCTAGTAAAAAAAATACATATATATACATATTCTTTTACATATAGAGAGAATAAGAGAAAGACCAAATGGTAAATTAACTCAGCTAGTTTAAATATTTATTCTAGTAGTTTCGACTTCTAGATTCTTTAGTAACTTTGGCTTTATTAAACTGAGTGTTATCTGTGATGTGAATTATTTTAAATCTCTGGAAAAGGTCATGTAGATCAATTTCTAGCTTTGGTAGAAAACTACGAGGTGAATATTCTCATCTCAAAGTTTCAAAATAGAACATTCACATATCTTTTTATTTCAGATATTTACGTTATCTCTGTTATTTAAAATCTTAATAATCACTGAAGTTGTGAGAACATTGTAAAGTATGTTTTATTTTTATCCCCAATCCCTTCCTTTGAATACTATGTGAACAGACCCACTCAGATCCTCTCTCCTCCTAACTCTGATTAAAAATAACCCTATGGGGGACCAGCAGTTGGCATAATGGTTATGTTGCTGGATACCTATGTAGTCAACCATGGCTCGAGTCCCAGACCTGGTGGCTTAATTGTGGTGTGGCTATCCCCCCCACCCCGGGGGGGGGGGCGGGGGGGGGATTGTATTGTTGCCCCCGGGGGGGGGGGCGGGGGGTGATTTCTTGCTTTCTGTCTCTCTCTGACCTTCTGGCGAGCACACATGCCTATAGCAAAAACCTCTAAAAAATATATAAAATAAAATTAAAAAAATAAATAACCCTATGGGACCAGTAGATGGTGTAATGGCTACATTGCTGGACTCCCACACGACTGACCACGGTTCAAGTCCAGGACCCAGCAGCTTCAAACTTATGCTGGGCACATGTGCACGTGTGCCCAAGATCCCGAGAGGGGAATGGAGAAGGGATGGCCATCTTCCCTATAGTGTGAGCTCTCATTTTCCATCTGTCTCTCCAGCAAGTGCATGTGCCCAATAGCAAAATATCTCTCTCTCTAAAAAAAGGATAACCCTATCAGAGTTAATTCATTTCCATGAGGAAAAATGTGACAGATTACTACTTAAAGTATTAAACCATACAGAGCAAACTTAACTACATATGCATTGTAGACCACTTGAATATTGAATTCATCCAAACAGGGTTAGCTACTTAGAAAAAAAAAAATAGAGTAGCTTCTATAAGCAAGCAAATACGAGTTGAACTTAGAGAAATACTGAAAACTTTCTTAAATACAGGGGAAAGGTAAGAGTAAACTTGCTAAAGCCAAAGCCAGTGTGGGTTGCCATGGAAATCAAGGTACCTCTCTTCCCAACCGGGCAGAAAAGTAAAGTCATAAGATCGAGAGAGATGGAGACACTGCATTTCTTCTCTCTCTCAATTTTTCTCTCTTTCTATGACTTTGGAAAAAAATGAAAGTATAGGGACTAAAGGAAAATGCAGTAAAAAGATTTTTGGTTGTTGTCAGACTAACAGAAGGTCATTCTAGATAAGGGAGTTAGCTAAGGTATAAGGATAAGCAAAAATTAAAAACTGGTCCAGAAGCTGCCAGTAAGAACCCGACGGCTTTTCAGTAGAAGAGGACAAAGCTACAAAGTAAGCAACAATCATGCTTCCCTGCATCTCCTGGTCACAACCTCACCAGGCTCTACTCTGTAAAAGTCAGTTGCTAGAGAGACAAGACTGGACCACGAAGTTCTCAGCTGACTGCGTTAGAGGGAAGATGTCATATGACTTGCTGACACTAAGGAAACGGGGAAAGAATGAAATCATAATAAAGGTGGAACTATAGCAATAGTTCTCATTAGAATGTTAAATGTCGGGACCAGCAGTTGGCATAATGGCTATGTTGCTGGACTCCCATATAGTTGACTGCGGTTCGAGTCCTGGACCCAGTGGCTTGAACTCACATCAGTTGTGTGTGCATGCGTGGCCAAGATCCCGAGAGGAAAATAAAGGAGAAGGGACTGCGGTGTGGCCAACCCCCCTGGGAGGTGATTTCTCACTTTCTGTCTCTCTGTCTCTCTGTCTCTCTGGGGAGCGCATGCACCATATAGCAAAATAATTCTCAAAAAATAAAAAGAAAAAAAGAAAGTTAAATATCCTATTCAATGATTTTTGAAAAACCTTGCCCTTAACGGTGATCCTATCCATAGAAAGCAACCATGGATACCAAAGTCAGTGTGTGTGTGGGGTGGGTGGGAGATGGCAGAGGGTGAGACATAGGGAATCAAGGATGGGAAAAAAAGGCAAAATATACAGAAAACAAGAAATGGAAAATGATTTGTTGACAATAACACATATGTTGATGTGCTTGATTGAGCCGATATACAGTGTATTCTTGATGGAAAATCTCATTTTGTATGCTGTAATGATGTACAGTGAATGAATGTAAATAAATTTAAATTAAAAAAAAGTAAAGGTGGTCCTATCTTGGTACCCATTATGACTTACTTCTGTAACCAACAGTAACATCTGACCAGTAGAATTCGTAACTCCTTAAGGAAATAATTATGGCTGAGAATTTTAGAGGCCTGGTTACAGAAGCAGTAGTACACTGCTGGGTGCAATGTATCCCCAAACCAGAACAACTTAGAATCATGCGGATTTACAATAAAACTGAGATACCAAGGTCTCTGTCATTAAAAAAAGGGGGTCACCACACTTTACTGGGGTATTTGCTTTTCAGAAGAGAACAAAGTCATGGACAATTCATATTATGAAAAAAAAAAAGCAAGGATTTCAAATATATTTGCACCAAAATAAACTCCTATTTTAATTCTATTTTCTACGAACTCTTCATAGTGCCACCCAGTTAGTCACCACTACTCAGTCATACCAGAAATAGTTTTCAATGTTAACCAGATATATCATAATTTTTAACAAAAGAAGAATCAGTGCAAATAGTTATTCAAAAATTCAAATTTTTCTATGAGTTAAGGGAAAAATATATATACCAAATATTGTTAAGTAATCTTTATAATACTGAAAATTAGTAAAACAGGGGATTGTTTTTTTCGAATAGGTGATTTTTTTTTCCCTATAGGGCTAATGTGCTCACTGGAAAGAGACAGATGCATGGCCATCTCCTCCCCCCGCCCCCAGGATGATTTCTCTCTCTCTCTCTCTCTTTCTCTCACTCTCTTTTGATGCGGGGGTGGGGAGGAATGCCCATGCATATGCTTTCCTTACTGAAATGCCAGTCTTCAGTCAATGTAGTGTTTTCTAGTGCATTCAAAATACTGATGCATCAATTTAAACAATATTAACAATTCTAACAGAATTAATTTACAAAGTGCTCACCATTAGAATATATAAGGTTTGTTTAAGCCAAATGATTTTTCTTCTCCACTGAAAAAAGATTGAGGAAGACTGATTTTTTTTTCTGTTATATTATTACCCTATTTATACTGAGAAAAGAAAACCACTAGATGTATTTTAATTCTTTTCTTTTAGTGTGGTCACTCTAAATCAACGTAAGTGCCATATAATTTTATTTTAGTAGTTAAAATAAAACCAGACTCATTCATCCCAACAAATGTCTGAGAGAAAATAAGATTATGTACAATTGTTACTGTACATAGTGCAGTCAAGAACAAATGATGCTATCTCTGTGTTTGACATATGTTTTATATCACTGGTAAAATTTGTAAGCTAAGACCATCTTAAAGACATAAACCCTCCCACCCCGAAACATTGTTTGGCATTCACTTGCTCTAAGAATATGCATTTATTTCCATTTTATCTGTATCTTCTGCTTTCCTCATTTTCTCTGTTTCCATTAGGTCCTTAAGACTTCATTTTTCTCATCCTTGCTTTTTCCATAAGAATACATTATTTTTTCAAAAGAATTATTTCATTTAACTTTATTTATGTCGTTTTGACCAGAGAGGAACAGAGTGAGTGAGTGAGAGTGAGAGAGAAAGAGAGAGCGAGAGAGAGAGAGAAAGTGAGAAAGAGAGCTGCCAGATCAGGGACTAGTACTGCAGTTGGCCATGTGGGAGTTGAGTGCCCCTAACCACCATGCCATCTGTTAGCCCCAAGAATACAGTATTGAAAAACCTTGTCTGGTCCAAAATTATGCTCAAATAGTTAAATAAATGTATTGAGTATTAGCTACTAAAGATGTTTATAATCACTCAAGTTTTCATTCTTAAACATTTTATTATTCACACCAGAAAAATCATAGGAAACAGGAAGCAAATATTCCATGAATAACAAATGAAGTATTTTATATTTAAAAACTACTTGATAAACATCTTTCATAATTGACTCACAAATTGAGACCTAATAAGTTTCTAGTCAGTGAGTTATAATTTTATACTGGAAAAAAAAATCCTTTGGCCTTCAGAAACCTTGGTTTTAAGCTTAGCTCCAGTTTTAAGTAAATCTTTTCTGTTCCTACACTTTTCAATCAAATCATAGGTTTTCTGTTTTGCTTTGTTTATTTCTTTTTAGATCTCAAACACAGATCTTTAAAGTGCCAAAATATTATTTATTGCCTCGAAATTGCTGTATGAGTAAAAGAAAATGCTATTAGTATTAATATTTTATTATTTTAAGGGTCATTGTGTACAAGGAATTATTTGAAAACTATCAAGTACCATACGAAGACAGAGGGAATCAAGGGGAAAAATAAAGAAGCAAATTATTTAAAGGACACAAAAATCGAAAATAATCTGTCGATGATAATGTGTGTGATATCTCTAACTAGACTAATATGATTTGTATTTTTGCTTGGAAAATTTATTTTGCATGCTGTGATGATATTCAGTGATTGAGTGTATAAAAAAACAAAACATGGGACCAGCAGTTAGCATAATGACTATGTCGCTGGATTCCCACGTGGTCGACCGCAGTTCGAGTCCTGGACCAGGTGGCTTTAAGTCACGCCGGGCAAGTGTGCATGCATGCCCAAGATCCTGAGAGGAGAATGGAGGAGAAGGGATTGCAGTGTGGCCATCCCCCCTGGGGGGTGATTTCCTGCTTTCTGTCTGTCTGTCTGGCAAGCGCACGCGCCCTATAGCAAAAACCTCTCCAAAAAAAAGGAAAAAAAAACATAATAAACAGAAAAAAATAAAGTATTATTGTTATTAAATATAATTGGATTAAATTCCTGACAAAACTAACATTTTAGCATACCACACACACACACACACACAAAAGTTCTTGTTTCTTATATTCCACTAGCATATTTTTAGCTTAGTTTAGCAACTGAGTTCCTTAGAATTCTAACACTAGAAACATTTACATCCACCAATACTATAAATGGGTTATAGATTTCGAAGATACTATTAACATTAGAGGATAGATTTTTTTCTTCCTCTAAGTAGAATGCATTTGACCTATCAAAAATAATGGATGGCTTATGGGATATTTTCGTACAACGGGTGAAGGTTTGGTCATTGCTCACACCGAGAGTATACGTCATCACTTCAAACATACTGGGCTTTGCTAAAGACAACTACATTTCTGGCACAGATCATACATTATTATGAAGGTGACTGCCATTTCCTAGAGATTAGTATGGGGCCTTCAAACTCTGTTCTTTACATTGTCCTGATGCTTAATTGTGTGAGACAACCATAGCACTGAGTTAAGAATATGAAACAAACAAAATGTGAGCATGAATGCTTTTCTTGCGTAGGGCTGAGAACGAGCCTGAGCTGGAATCGTAAGTAGGACCAGGGCTGACCACACCTCTCTCGGAAAAGAGGCTGGGTGCATCTGCTCAAATCCCCACTGCTAAATAGTTAGACCCTAAATACTGCCTTCTGAACACAGACAAGGGCCACGGCTTGGTCACATCTCTTGAAAACTGGTCTTATTTGAGTCTGGCTTCTATCATTATCTTTTCTTGAAGGGAAAAGACATGATTTATAAGAAAGATATTTACTCAAAATTGCTTCAACAAATATTTATTGAGTGTTAACTATCAACCAGGCCAGCACTGTCCAGTAGAAATGGAGTAAGAGGGCCAGTAGCTGATGTAGAAGTCAAGGCACTGGACCCCACAGGGACGACTCTGTGGTTCAAGTCCCAGATGCAGCAACTTAAAAAATACACTGTGGGGACCAGCAGTTAGCATATTGGCTATGTTGCTGAACTCCCATGCAGCTGACCGCAATTTGAGTCCTGGACCCGGTGGCTTAAACTCATGCTGGACACGTGTGCGTGTGCCCAAGATCCTGAGAGGAGAATGGAGGAGAAGGGATTGTGGTGTGACCATCCCCCCTGGGGATGATTGATTGATTGCTTGCTTGCTTGCTTGCTTTCTCTCTCTCTCTCTGTCTTTCTGGCAAGTGCATGTGCCCTATAGCAAAAACCTCTCCAAAAAAAATAAATAGATAACAACACACTGAGCATGTGTGTGTGCATGCTCTAAATTCTGAGAGGAGAATGGAGAGGGGGTTATAGTGTGGCCGTCCCCCCAGGGGGGGTCATTTATTTCTCACTTTGTCTCTCTGGTGAGGACACATGCTCTATAGCAAAAAAAAAAAAAAAAAAAAAAAAAAAAAAAAAAAAAGGAAAAAGAAATATGTGAGCCAATTTATTAAAATAAATTTTTCTGGGACCAGCAGTTAGCGCAAAAGCTATGTAGCTGAACTCCTATGTAGTCGACCACGGTTCGAGTCCCGGACCCAGTGGCTTAAACTCATGTCAGGTGGGTATGTGTGCATGTCCAAGATCCCGAGAGGAGAATGGAAGAGAAGGAATTGCAGCTTGACCATCCCCCCTGGGAGGTGATTTCTCGCTTTCTGTCTCTGTCTTTCTGGTCAGCGTACGCGCCCTATAGCAAAAACCTCTTCAACAATAAATAAATAAATAAATTTTTCTTTTCTTTTTATATATACACATCCCACTGGCTCTTTTTATTTGGAGAACCATTATCCATCTACTAAATCAAGATATCCTCAGTAAGACCTACAAATCTTGTTTGGTTTTTTTTTAGCACGTTTTCTAAGACATTCTGATTCAGAGTTGGAACCTCTTTAAGTGTGAAAATTGTCTACAAACCTTCACCTCATTTGTGACCCTTCCATCCTGAAAAGACTCAGCTATTTCCCTCTGTGATTAAATATTAGCTCTATTTTATTTATTTCTGTAAATAATATGCTTTTAGCTTAAAGAGATTTGAGAAAAGTATGCTGGAATGACTTATTCAGAGTTTCATCTGGTCATAATTTCAGACGTACTTCACTGACATCAGTGTGAGTGGCAATTTCTATGAGAGGCTTCTGTGGAAATTAAATTCAAAAGCTGAAATTCAGAGGTCAATTTTGAAGGCGACACACAGAGCCTGTTCATGTAGCAACAGGTTATAAGTTGCTTAAATAAATGTAGACTATGAATCCAGTGCTGCTTATACAGTGTCAAAAACCATATCACATTCATGAGGCAATGATTATGAATAGAAAACTAAAATAGAAAAGCATTAGCTTCTCCAATTAAAGACAGAATTAGAGTGAACAAAATAAGGAAGAACAATTTTCTGCTATTACCACTCTCTTTAACTTTCCTAAAACACTTGTTTACTAACAATCAAGATAACAGATAGAGCCCATTACAGTTCCAAGTGAGGAAGAAAGTATGGTAATTAATACTGAAGTATTGAGTCCTCAGAAAAGTGTTTTTCTGTTTTTTTTTTTTAATGCAAAAATGTGTCATGATTCCTCCAACTACCCAATAGATTTAGTTTAAAATACACACATAATTGGGACCCCTTGTGAATTTTATGAATTTTATGATCTAATCATTTAGAAATAGCCTTCTTGTTACACACACTTGCCACATGGACCTTCCTGGTTGCTCCCTAAACCTAGACTTCTCTTCCTCTAGATCTTGGCATGGCTAGTTCCTTTCCTTTGTTGGGGTCTCAATTCAAATATTATCTTTTTTTAGGCTAAAATTCCTTCATGATTACTGTTTTTACATTCAAAGGGGGTTTAGGTATGAAAGACAAGGGGCTAAATAATACTAAAAAAGAGTCACAAAATCCAGCACTTACTTACTTTCTTTCTTTCTTTCTTTCTTTTCTTTTCTTTTCTTTCTTTTTTTTTTTTTTTTTTTGAATACATAGCCTCCACTTTCTGACCTTCCAATTGTAGTTTTGCTTTGTATTTGTAGGGAGGAATAGGTGGATAAATGACTGTTTGAATTGGTAGATTACGTTTCAAAAATTACTAGTATGGTTGCATGGCTTATTTTCTGTTTGGGAATCTTCTTATAATAGCTTAATGATATTTTAACTGGTTATATAGCTTGTGCTTCCTGGTGCAAGAAAATTAAGAGAATGCTACCTTGCTATCTTTTTGCTCAGTTGACCAACTGCTCTGTTCATGTTACAAGTACCAAGAGGGCACTACTTGACTGTGGTTATCAACTTGACCTTCTCGTTAGTTAACCTGAGGGCACGCTGGAGGGTTGTAGAGATTATACAAAGGTACTTTGTTGTTAAGTTTTTATTGCTTAATTAACTTAGCAATTATTTTAAAGATTAAAAAATAAAACAGAAAGATTAGATTTCTTGGTTACCACTCTTTTGGAAACAGTAAATGCAATAATTTTATCTTAACAATGTTATCGCACATATTCATTTATTTGATAATAGTATCTACAGGGCTACTTTTGTTTTATAAATTATATAGTTAACATAACTCAATTATGAAAAGGGAATTTGTTTTTCTTGTTAAAAACATGAGATTTACAGTCTATTTAAACTTCCATATGATAATATTCACTAGCAGATAAGTTTACCTCTCTATTTCTTGCCTTAGAACACGTGTGCTCCTCAGAGACACAAAGAGAAACAAAGAGACAGAATGAGAGAAATCCCCCACCCTCCAGGGTATGGCCACACTGCAATACCTTCTCCTCCATTTCTCTTGGGATTTTGGGCATGCACTAACATACCCAGCATGAGTTTCAAGCTGCCATGTCTGGCACTCAAACTGTGGACGACTACATGGGAGTCCAGCACATTAACCACTACTCTACCTGTTGATCCCAACCTCTCTCTATTTCTTCTGCTCACCAAGACATCCTTTGCCTAGCAATATGAAGCATCTGAACTTCTTTTATGGCTTTTAAAATATCTTCCCTTCTGCTGGACTGTTTAGCTCATTCTTCCAGACCAGGAAAGCATCATTTAGTCTTTCACAAGTCACTTAAAATATCATCTTTTATGAAACTGTGTTCATTCTTGTCATTTAAATTTAATCGTTGGTTTCTTGTGCTCAGTGTCCCTTCTATGCACTTCTTTCTCTTCATCTATGCAATGCTAGTGTACTTCCTTGGTTAAGATGTCTCTCTCTGCTACCTAGAAATAAAGATGGGGTTGTGTCTGACTCATCTGGTGTCCACAGCTCCTCGGATGATGTTCAGCCATAACGAACGTATAACAAGCAAAAGACCGAGTGGCAGGAGTTCTAGGGAGGACTTTTCTCAGAATAAAAGCAGCACACCAGGGGATATGACATTTTACCTTCAAAACATCAGTGTTGGAGGGTCACATGCAGCATCTATAAGTTTCTGATAGAAAAAGGATGCATGAGATTTGGAGGACCTGCACAGAGAAGCTGCATAGAGTGGTACCAGGTCTGGAGGGAAGTTTTGGTTTGTTTGTTTTATTTTGTTTTAGGTTTTTGCCATAGGATCCATGTGCTCGACTGACAGAGACAGTGAGAGATAAGTGAGAAATCAGAGAGCGAGAAAGAGAGAGCAAGTGAGAAATCACTCCCCGGGGGTATGGCTATGCTGCAGTCCTTTCTCCTTCATTTCCCTCCTGGGATTTTGGGCATGCACATACACATACGCAGTGTGATTTTCAAGCCACCAGGCCTGGGACTTGAACTATGGTTTGCCAGGTGGGAATCTATCAGTTTAACCACTAGGCCACCTGCCAGTTTCTGGAGGGCAGATTTTTAGCAACTGTCCTGATTGTGGGATGTTAGGGTAAACAATATCAAGAGACACTGTAGGGAGTTTTACTGTGGAAAAACTCCACAAACCTTCTATCATATCTCCATGAAAAGCTTCATTAAGCTATAAGCGAATAAGACACGTATCTGTTCTGTTTTGTTGTAGTTTTGCTGTACTCATGGGGAGGGGGTGTGAAATTATCCCCTGGGGGGATAGCCACACTGCAATTCCTTGACTCCAGCTTCCTCTCAGGATTTTGGGCATGCACACACACACACATGCCCGTTGTATCTTTCGAGTCCTAGGATCCAGGGTTGAACAGCCAGGTGGGATCCGGTCACTAAACCACCACACCATTTGCTGGTTCTGGTAACACATACAAAGTAATACGTGGACTTAATAAATATCCGCTAAATTCAAGAATATGAACAATTTCCCTGTTCCAGAGCTGCCCAAGTTAGTCACTTGCCGTTCTTCACTCACAGTAAACACGTGAGTCTTTCTATAATTGAATTCATCATACTAAATTTATTTTCCACTATTGATTTTTAATTATACAAGTATTACACAATTGCATGCAAATTAATACCGAAGTCCACTTCTACTATCACGCACATATTCAGTTCTCTCCCTGCAAGTTTCTATTTTCAAGTCATGTGTACAGTTCCTGACTTCTTCCTGTTCTCACCTATGCGAATACACACTAGAGACCTTATTTGTTTTTATAACTTTTTTTTACATATAAGGCATGAGATGAATACGTTTTATCAATCAAAATAAACTTTTATCTTACTCATTCAGATTGTTGCATAGTATTCCAATGGTTAGGTGCAAAAGAGTCAGTTCAGTCATTAGTAATACAATTTTGCAGAAAATGTTAAAATTGCCTTCTGTGTACTTGTGGAGATGTTTTTCTAGAGTAGATACCAGTGGCGGTTCCTAGAGAATATACACATTCTTTTTCTACCTTTTAACACATTCTTATTTTTTTCTAAGTTGATTTAGTTTGAAAAAACTGATAGAAAATTATACATATGTATTTTGATTATGTTATCTATTTACCAAATATCTTTATAAAATGTCATAACAATTGATCAGCAAATATTCATATACTTCTTACTTTTTTTTTTTTTTCATAGGGGTTTGGTCTTAGGGCATGTGAACTCCTGGGGTGAAGGGTAGAGACAAACACAGTGAAAGGGAAACTGAGAAATCACCCACCCCCCCAACCCCAGGATGATGGCTACACTGCAATCCCTTCTCCATTCTCCTCTAGGGATCTTGGGCACACATGCACATACACCCACTGTGATTTTCAAGCCACTGGGTCTAGGACTCGAACCATGGTCTGCCATGTGGGATTGCAGCAATGTAACCGCTACTCGATCTGCTGGTCCTACTTCTTACTCTTTGCAGTGTTTAATATTCCTTATTATATACACTTAAAAAGAATATAATTGATTCACATGTCCCACATGCCTAACATACTTTACTCAGGTGTTCTTTAAAAACTTGTTGAATAAATTCATAAATGCAAGAAAACTATCATAAAAGGATCAAAATGATCAATTTCTTCCATAAAGTTATTATAATTATATCCTTGGAATAATTACATCCAGAGTGGAACAAGTTAAAAAATGCAAAATATATGCAATATGTCTATGTTTCTCATTTAAAAATTGGATAACATGTAGCATAAGAGTCAGAAGATGTCATTTAAGAGATACTCATGTTTGCCAAAAATATGTGATCCCCAAACTTAAAGAAAAGGGTATTTGGGAACCAGCAGTTGGCGTAATGGCTGTGTCGCTGGACTCCCACATAGTCGACCGCGGTTCGTGTCCCGGACCCGGTGGCTTAAAACTCACGCTGGGCGCGTGTGCGTGCGTGCCCAAGATCCCGAGAGGAGAATGGAGGAGAAGGGATTGCGG